>NC_140261.1:5904016-5906516 GCF_949987555.1 Borostomias antarcticus
TCAGGAGACAGCGACCTGTGGACCCTTCACTGCCCCGCGATGCAGACGCCAGCTCAGGGTCCTACACACACACACACACACACACACACACACACACAGACAGTACACACACACACACCAATAATAATACATGTCTTGAAAACAGTGCTATTTGAGGGTGCAGTGTTAATATGATAAGCATGGGTGTAGCATTTAGGGGGGACGCTGGGGACATGTCCCCATCAATATTCAGAGTCTGCTGAATTGTCCCCAGCAATCATTTGGTACACAAACGCTTAACAGATCTCCTTCTCTACTCGTTCCGCCTACAGCCCGATATCTCTAATATGATTGGCTGGCCGTTCCGTGGTGACGCGTGAGAGGCTGGCTGTATGGTTGAATTTGGTTGCGCGGCTACAAAGCTCAGACTCCGTCAACACTATAGGTTCTGTGCACATAAATACACAAGTTCCTCGCGTCTCTTATTGATTCAGTATTTAAAGTGCATTTTATTTTTCAATACGGGACAATTCCGTACGGCAGCGTCTTGCCTACCATTACAAACACAGCAAGATTTGAGCCATGAGGCTCACTTACCTAACGCACTGAATTGCATAACGTCAGTAAACAAACCAGACATGTAATGTTTAGGTACGTGTTTTGAACCCTATCGGTTATTAATGTGTATGCAGCAAGTGCACATGTGGGCCAAACGCATGATCAGTTCAGGAGGTTAAAACATAATCCATCAGGATCATCAGATCTGACCATAGTAGGTCAAATGGATGCTTTTTTTTATGCAAAAAAAATCTGCGCGCATTTCATGTCCCCGCCAAAGATCAAATCCAAAATACGCCCTTGATGATAAGACTCACTGTTTTAAATGAATTATTGATAAACACGTCGCGGTTAGAAACGTGAGCCCATGAGAGCAGCCTCGGCCCATGGAGGAAACTCACCTCCCAGCTCTCGGCTCATCATACAGGAGCACACAACGATTATGCGACACACATGAGCTTCCCAACTAGACAGTAACTACAAATGTGACTGTAGGTTTGGTGTCCAGCTCGGGCCAGCCCGGTGGACAGATCCCAGCAAACACACAACGTCAGGGAGACGTTCAGATCATGTCTTAATAACGTCCGTCGGTCCTGAACCCCGTGTGTTCGTCTGCTGGACCCCTCAATATTCACACGTCTGGCTTGGACCCCTCTAAGACGTCTGTGGACGTGCAGAACAGGTTCAATATCTGAACGTCTAAATAATTTTTCATTCTGGCTCCTAATTGGATGTCTTTGGACGTCCGGAAAAGACAGAAAAGACATCTAAAAGACGTCTTTTAGACGTGTCTTTGCTCAGTGGGATAGAGAGGGTTGTGCGGCCCTGGGGAGGGAATAATAAGGGAATAAGGCCTCCATGTCCTCTGCACCATCAGCCGCGCCGCGGGTAGAAAGTGCGCACCGGCGCTCTCAGCTCAAACACCTACCTTCTCCACCAACGCCTCCTTTCCCAGCGCCTTCTGCGCCAGGGCAGAGCTGAATGCGATCTTCACCATGTTTAATCGGAGGTCAGAATGACTGCTGTTGTTGTGTTTTAATGAAATGGCCGGAGGAGATTATCTCCGTGAAACGGCAGGTCAGTAATTCTGTGACGCACTTTCACTTTGCGTCGCAGACTGGATGGGCTTCCGGTCACATGTTGGGCATTTTTCACGAATTCCCCGTCTTCCAGCGAAGTGAAACAACACAGAGGGGTTTTTCTCGTATATATGAATCATATGACCAATCGTTATCTGTGGTCGCATGTATAGGCCTATATAATAACGTTATAGATGCTACGGACTGAGATCGGGTCAAGTGTAACAGCTCTCCTAATTTGGTCATGTTTGGATATGTGAAGCTCTGGCCCCATCTAGTGGACAAATGGATTATAGGAATAGACATAATAATCATGGCTCGTATTAAATTGATGTTGTGATATAAGTCCTGTCTTGTTTAAAGCTTGAGGGGCGAATTCACTAAAGGATTGCGCAGCTTTTCCTGACGCAAAGCCTGTGCAAATAAGTCAAAAATTATGTTTGCTATTCACAAAGCCCTCGCAAAGGGTGAAATACGGTGTTAACTGCGTTGCGTTCGTCATTGCGTTTCTCTGCGCCGGTGTTATTAGCTGATATTTAAATTAGGTAATATGGGCGGAGAATGTTCCCCTTTCTATGCAAATGAACATTATTGCAAAACCCGCCCAATTCACAAACATCGGCGCAAATTGCCTCACGCAGTTAAAGTGAAATTAATACCGTTTTCAGAAACGTGGTGGTATTTAAGCGCAAGGGGTGTGTCGCGGCCAGCCTGTCCGCTGATCATGGCAGCAGTGATTGTTGCGAGGCGAAGGCATCGCAATGCCAGGCATGTTGTTCGTGAGAGAATATTTAGAAGAAGGTCACTTTTTGATTTAACACTAGAACCACAGCGGTAGGCTACCTGTTTGGACACCAGAGCGCGCAGCTCTTCAGCCAACTGGA
>NC_140261.1:5914016-5921516 GCF_949987555.1 Borostomias antarcticus
AAGGATGGAAAGGTTGTCCACAGGAGTGGGACGCAGGCATCCCGTCACGATGCGCAAGGCTTTGTTGATAGGCGGGTCGATGAGGTGGGTGTGAGCGCTGCGGCACCAAACCGGTGCGCAGTATTCACTGGTCGAGTAGACCATGGCTAGGGCTGCCGTACGCAGTGTCTTTGCCCCGGCACCCCAGCCTGATCGGACCAGTCGCCTCATCAACACCACACGAGCTGTTAACTTCTTGCGCAGTGACTCAAGGTGTCGGCAGAACGTGAGTGACCAGTCCAATGTTACGCCGAGGTAGGTTGGTTCGGCGCTGCATGGCAGGAGTGTTCCATCGATGTGCACTCAGAGCTCACGTTTGGCTTCCTTGTTAAAGTGGAAGGCCGCCCACACCGTCTTTGCCTCTCTGAGCTTAAATCTCAATTTCTGGAGCTATGCCGCTAGTGTCTGCATGTCCTGGCTCAAGGTCTCCTCCACGGCCTGCCAATCTCCAGCTGAGTACAACAGCATTAGATCGTCTGCATAGACGTACTTCCTGGAGACTGTGATCGGCAGGTCGTAGGTGTAGATGTTATAAAGGAGGGGAGCCACCTTCGCTGTCCGCTACCAGTGGTGAGGGTGAAGCTGCTGTTTCCGACAAGCTCCATGCTGACCATGTGCCTGTCCAGCAGCAGGCTTGCAGGTGAGGCCGCAGTGCCACCTTGGGGTCACCTTCAGGCTTGTTTGGCTTAGGGATCATGACAACTAGGGCTTTTCTCCAGATTTTGGGGATCTTGAGTTGGCGCAAGCAGGAAGAGAGGAACACTCTTAACTTAAGACTTCAAGGCAAGCGCAGCATGGAGTACAAGCTCCGGGCAGATAGAATCAGGCCCCGGAGCTTTCCCTGGCTTTACATGCTGGAGGGAAGCAGAGAACTCCTCTGGGTGAATTCGCCGGAGATGTAGTGGCCTTCAAGAGGTCAGACACTTCTTTTGCCACGAGACATGATGATTCACGGTCTTTGCCCTCGTATGTCCCACTTTTCACTAACTGTGATGCAATTTTGTTTGCAGAGATGGGGCAGGGACTGGGGGAGTGTGTAGATCTACCACTGAGATTGTTAAGGATGCTCCATGCCTTGTGGCTGGAGTGTGAGAAGTCAATGGAGTTAATGGCCTCCTCCCAGCGCTCTTGTCTCCTTCGGCTGAGTCTAGACAGCAGGGCTGAGGCAAGGCGGAATGCACAGTAGAAACTCTCACACTCCGCATCCCAACACTGTTTGTAGCTATTGCGACATCCGCGTGGGATGGATTTTTTAGCAGCCAGGTTTTCTCCATCGGATGTATTGCTGCTGTACCCCCAGTCATCATGCTGACAATTGAAGTCGTCAGCATAGAGGCAGGGGTGGGGGAAGACTGGGAGATACGCTGGTGGGATTCGCGAGGCCGGAGGCTTGTAGACGTCAACAATTTTAAAGCCGCCAACGTCCACGCACAACCACTCAATCTCCGAGCCAGTTGGGGATTGGTCGACGAGAGTCCAGTTCAACCTTTGATGGACGAACATAGCGAGGCCATGCTTCCTGCTTAGGGTAGAGCCAGCTAGAGCGAAATTTGGGAGAACTATCTTATCTGCTGTTATGCAGGTCTCCTGGAGTAGAATGAGGGCCTTGGTGGTGCACGCCAGGTGCTCGATGACGTCGATTTTACTGGGGGTGAACACTTCGGAGTTCCGCTGCAGAATTCTGGGTTGGCAGCTCGGCCGGCTACTCTCCCCGCCTGTAGCAGCCGAACCCCAGCCCAGGTGGTGGCCCTCAGTCGGCAGACTTTGCTTTGCTTACGGTGGTTAATCGCAGCTACTGACAGGGGGCACCACGAGAAGTTGTCTGCCTTGCCCCCCCTCCCCCCCCAGAGAGCTGAGGAGAACCTTTCCAGGAGCTGAGGAGGGTCTTTCTAGGAGCCAAGGAGAGACTTTCTAGGAGCTGAGGAGTCTTTCTAGGAGCTGAGAGCCTTTCTAGGAGCTGAGGAGTCTTTCTAGGAGCTGAGAGCCTTTCTAGGAGCTGAGGAGTCTTTCTAGGAGGTGATAGTCTTTCTAGGAGTTGATGAGTCTTTCTATGAGCCAATGAGAGTCTTTCTAGGAGTTGATGAGTCTTTCTATGAGCTGAGAGTCTTTCTAGGAGTTGAGAGTCTTTCTAGGAGTTGAGAGTCTTTCTAGGAACTGTGAGTCTTTCTGGGAGCTGAGGAGAGTCTTTCTAGGAGCTGAGAGCCTTTCTAGGAGGTGATAGTCTTTCTAGGAGGTGATAGTCTTTCTAGGAGTTGATGAGTCTTTCTAGGAGCCAATGAGAGTCTTTCTAGGAGTTGATGAGTCTTTCTATGAGCTGAGAGTCTTTCTAGGAGTTGAGAGTCTTTCTAGGAACTGTGAGTCTTTCTGGGAGCTGGGGAGAGTCTTTCTAGGAGCTGAGAGTGTTTCCAGGAGCTGAGGAGAGTCTTTCTATGAGCTGTGATGAGAGTCTTTCTAGTTGCTGAGCACCAGAGGCTGTGAGGACAGTCTTGCTGGGTGGTAGTGTAGAGGCCTAGTGGGTGGGGAGCTGTGAGACTGTGGTTAACCGACAGTTAGGTAATCCCCCGGTTCTAGTGCTGAAAGACTTTATCACCTACAAGCTCCTGATGCTGCATTGCACAATAAATCATAAACATCTCCACCCCCCAAAACAAAACAATGTTCCTGTGTGTGTGTGTGTGTGTGTGTGTGTGTGTGTGTGTATGTGTGTGCGTGCATGCATGTGTGTGTAAGTGTGTGTGTGTGTGTGTGTGTGTGTGTCAGAAGACATCGCACATAGAGCCTCCAGAGTGGATACCTGTCTTTGAGATGGATGAAATTGTTCCTATAGAGCAGGGGTCGGCGTGTGTGTGTGTGTGTGTGTGTGTGTATGTGTGTGCGTGCATGCGTGTGTGTGTAAGTGTGTGTGTGTGTGTGTCAGAACACATCGCACACAGAGCCTCTCCAGAGTAGATACCTGTCATTGAGACGGATGAGATGGTTCCTATAGAGCAGGGGTCGGCAACCTTTCCTATCAAAAGAGCCATTTTTGGCCAAAAAATGAATACAAAATCTGACTGGAACCGCAAAACATATTTGAGCTTAAAAGGAAGGTAATGCTTCCCCTTAGATGTATTTTCAGGCGTGGTGGTACTGTACTGTATATGCACCCAGGGGGACACATAAAGGGGGGTAGGGGTGTCTGGGGGTCCAAGGGGGAAATTTTGAGCACCAAACACTACATTTCCTGCATTCTGGTGAATTTCTATGCAGTCTGCTGCTATCTAACCTGACGCGCCAGATAGTTTGCTTCGCATAATCATCTGGGAACTCTCCTTCGGTATTGTTTGGAAAAGGGCAGACACTTTCAAAATTACTTGGCAGGTGATTGGATGAACCATCTCACCATCTATCACGCGCTAACTTCAACCGCTCCTCACTATCGTCACACTTAAACCCATCCTGCCTGTTTGTATTTCAAATTCCTCACAACCAACGCTGATTGGCAAGATTGTTTTCTGATCTGACACAAACGGATCTTTATGGAGAGTATCCAGACTGATTTGCGAAAGAAACAGAATGTGAGCTCACAAAATCAGGATGGTCTCACGAGGCTAGCTGCTATTGATGGTGATGGAGATGACCCCCGCTCCCTGGGCGTGACCTACCCTGATCAGTAGATGGCGCTCGAGGCTCAGGGTTACGGTTAGCCGGGGATCGTGACGCTCTCTCGACTCCCCGGACAGCCTACCGCGGTAAGTCGGGACAAGAAATGGCTCCCTTGCTTCAGGTGTTGGGCTACGCCCCCTCCCGCGTGGTGGCGACATCCCTGCTGGGCTACGACCCCTCCCGCGTGGTGGCGACATCTTTGTTGGGCTACGCCCCCTCCCGCGTGGTGGCGACATCTTTGTTGGGCTATGCCCCCTCCCGCGTGGTGGCGACATCCTTGTTGGGCTACGCCCCCTCCCGCGTGGTGGGGACATCCTTGTTGGGCTACGCCCCCTCCCGCGTGGTGGCGACATCTTTGTTGGGCTACGCCCCCTCCTGCGTGGTGGCGACATCCTTGTTGGGCTACGCCCCCTCCCGCGTGGTGGCGACATCCTTGTTGGGCTACGCCCCCTCCCGCGTGGTGGCGACATCTTTGTTGGGCTACGCCCCCTCCCGCGTGGTGGCGACATCCTTGTTGGGCTACGCCCCCTCCCGCGTGGTGGCGACATCCTTGTTGGGCTACGCCCCCTCCCGCGTGGTGGCGACATCCTTGTTGGGCTACGCCCCCTCCCGCGTGGTGGCGACATCCTTGTTGGGCTACGCCCCCTCCCGCGTGGTGGTGACATCCCTGCTGGGCTACGACCCCTCCCGCGTGGTGGCGACATCCTTCCCAGCATCGATGAACCTCGGGTCCTCCAGGCTGTTCTCTCGCCGAAACCCTCTAGGCTCCGGCTCTCGCCCTCGGCCCTCGGCCCGTCCTGACCTCTGAACTCTTCCAGGGAGGGTTGGTCAGGGGCTCTGTACTCAGAGACCCTCATGGACAGAGCTATGCCCTCGGGCCCCGAGGATTGCAACATCTCACCCATTCTGACACTATCTAGCTAGTTAGCTAACTTGAATGCCAACATGACCATTTATTTTTGTAATGAATAAATGTATTTAATAGTAATATATTTATTTAGTTATTCATTTCCATATCATGTTTGTCAAAGCCAGTGAGCCACTGTAGAGGGGCTAATGAGGCTCCAGAGCCACAGGTTGCAGTCTTGCAGACCCCTGATATAGAGGATGGGATGACTCCATGAGTCCCTACAGGTGATGGGATGACTCCATGAGTCCCTACAGATGATGGGATGACTCCACGAGACTCCAATATGAAAAGAGTAAGACAGAAAACAACCATTCATTTTCAAAAACTGCCCAGCAAAAAGATTTTAAAAGCCGAAGAACAGCTTGCTGTACTGTTGGTCTGGACACTCACTAGGTAACATTAGCTAGCTAAACACTAAAAATTGTTAGCTTAGCTAGCTTGCACACGGTTAAACTAGCTTGCTTGCATTGTTAGCTTTGGTTATAACATCAGGTCTGGTGTTGGTGTGCAAGCTAAGTGAATTGACACAGGTTTACTGGATTGATGTCAAAGCTAGAAAGACAGTCTGGTCGCTAACTAGCTTAAACTCTGTTTAGCTAACATTAGCTTGCTTGAATTGTTAGCCACGGTTATAATGCCAGGTCTTTTTGGCGTGCAAGCTTATGTTGTGAATTGAAATTGGCTACTGTTTAGGTAGGATTTGAATTGAGAAACTGTTGATCTAATTTCAATAACATTGTGCCAAACCAGTACAGTACAGTTTATTAATACCCTTAATATATTGCTCTGCTTAATGTACAATGATGAAGTGACAGTACACAGAGAGAGAGGAGACAGCAGACATGAGCAAGGAATCAATGCAAGGAAGCAATGGAAATATCAGTCAGCTTAATGTACATGATAACCCACAAATACTACTCATATTTCCCACCCTTTACAGAGAAGCATACAGGCTTTGTCCAAAACAGTTCAGTGTAAGTGTATATAAGTGTATAAGGGGAAACAATATAAGTGTATTGCTCTCCTTAATGTAGAATGATGAAGTGACAGTACACAGAGAGATAGGGGGCAGCAGACATGAGCAAGGGACCCAAGAGTTACAGGTAATGGAAATGTCAGTCAGTTTAATGTGTAGGATAACTACAGGGGAGATTCCTGCCCCAAAACTCACTCACTGCGCACAAAAACATTTTCTTCACTCTTCAACTCTGCACCCCCACTTTCAACTATAACTAGGCTCTAATGTCCATGAGTCTCGACAGATGATGGGATGACTCCATGAGTCCTGTGATGATGGGATAACTCCATGAGTCCTGTGATGATGGGATAACTCCATGAGTCCTGTGATGATGGGATAACTCCATGAGTCCTGTGGATGATGGGATGATTCCATGAGTCCTGTGGATGATGAGATGATTCCATGAGCCCCTACAGATGATGGGATGACTCTATGAGTCCCTACAGATGATGGGATGACTCCATGAGTCCCTACAGGTGATGGATGACTCTATGAGTCCCTACAGATGATGTGATGACTCCATGGTGATGGGATGACTCCATGACTCCTGTGGAAGATGGGATGACTCCATGAGTCCCTACAGATGATGGGATGACTCCATGATGGGATGACTCTGTGAGTCTCTGTAGATGATGGGATGACTCCATGATGGGATGACTCTGTGAGTCTCTGTAGATGATGGGATGACTCCATGAGTCCTGTGGATGAAGAAAGGAAAGAAAGGAAATGGAAGGAAATCCACTTTATTGTCATGCAGCCTTGACACACCCACACGGTGACCAGAGACACACACAACACACACACACAACAAACGCACACTGACCAGAGACACACACAACACACACATACAACAAATGCACACACACACACACAATGCTGTCAGTCGATGATATTTGATCTCTGCCCTTGACTGATCCATGCTGTCCTTCCTCCCGGGGTCGCTAGGAGCAGTGGGCATGCTGTCCTTCCTCCCGGGGTAGCTAGGAGCAGTGGGCATGCTGTCCTTCCTCCCGGGGTAGCTAGGAGCAGTGGGCAGCTGTCCTTCCTCCCGGGGTAGCTAGGAGCAGTGGGCATGCTGTCCTTCCTCCCGGGGTAGCTAGGAGCAGTGGGCATGCTGTCCTTCCTCCCGGGGTAGCTAGGAGCAGTGGGCAGCTGTCCTTCCTCCCAGGGTAGCTAGGAGCAGTGGGCAGCTGTCCTTCTTCCCGGGGTAGCTAGGAGCAGTGGGCAGCTTGACTGATCCATGCTGCCCTTCCTCCCGGGGTAGCTAGGAGCAGTGGGGAGCGGTCAGCGCCAGGGGTCTAGGTGCTGAGTCCAGGTCCTGGTCAGGGACCGGACTGAAGAACATCTGTTCTTCTGCATGTTTTTCATATTGGGGTTCTATATAAAGCTAATGGTTCCACTGGCGCTGACAAGGGATGAGTCCATGATGGGATGACTCTATGAGTCCCAGGGGCATGTGTTCGTGTTTCATCTGTGCGGCTCCTGACTTTCTGTGCTATCAGGGACAGATGGGGGCCGAGGTGGAGGCGAGGGCAGAGAGGGGTAATCTGATGGAGGCGAGGACAGAGAGGGGTAATCTGGTGGAGGCGTGGACAGAGAGGGGTAATCTGACGGGGGCCGAGGTGGAGGTGAGGGCAGAGAGGGGTAATCTGACGGGGGCCGAGGTGGAGGTGAGGGCAGAGAGGGGTAATCTGACGGGGGCCGGGGTGGAGGCGAGGGTAGAGAGGGGTAATCTGCACAAATTGATGACATCCCAACTTTGTCCCCATCCTCTCACCCCCACTCCAATGAAATTCACTGTGAGAACAGAGAGACAAGTGTGATGTGATACCATATGTGGGGGTTGGGAGACTGTGTGTGTGTGTGTGTGTGTGTGTGTGTGTGTGTG
>NC_140261.1:5928930-5933930 GCF_949987555.1 Borostomias antarcticus
CCCGGTCGGCTCCAGAGAGAGGACCGCCGAGTCCTCCGGATCCCAGGCTGTCAGCAGGTCCAGACCCAGGACCGGTCCCAGACCCAGGACCGGGCCCACGCCCGCCAGGGGACACGACCCCGCTGGCCAGCGATGAGAGAGGGGCGCTGACGACACGTAGGGGAGCCTGCTGCTCCGTCTCAACACCACCCACACTCCCCAGGTGCGCCTCCACATCTGGCCAAGGTATCTGAGGAAACTCTCAGGGACAGAAGACGACACACGCACCAACGCACACACACACACACACATGCATACACACACACACACACACACACACACACACACACACACACACACACACACACACACACTTGCCAAAAGGGGATAATGTTTTCATTCACGGGAAGTAAAGAAATAAATAGATGCATCATCAACCTAAATCCCAAAAGGTCAAACCTGGTTCTGCCAGAGATAACACACCTGGTTATAGCAGACATGGAATACCTGGTTATATCAGAAATAGAACACCTAGTTATACTAGAGATAGAACACATAGTTACACCTGGTTATACCAGACATATAACACACCTGGTTACACCAGAGATAACACACGTATACCAGAGAACACCTGGTTATACCAGAGATAGAGCACCTACTGTACTAGTTATAGAACACCTGGTTATACTGTACCAGAGATATAACACACCTGGTTATACCAGAAATATAACACAGCTGGTTATACCAGAAATATAACACAGCTGGTTATACCAGAGATAGAACCCCTGGTTATACCAGAGATATGACACACCTGGTTGTACCAGAGATATAACACACCTGGTTGTACCAGAGATATAACACACCTGGTTATACCAGAGATATAACACACCTGGTTATACCAGAGATATAACACACCTGGTTATACCATAGATAGAACACATCTGGTTATACCAAAGATAACACATCTGGTTATACCAGAGATAGCACACCTAGTTATACCAGAGATAGCACACCTAGTTATACCAGAGATAGCACACCTAGTTATACCAGAGATAGAACCCCTGGTTATAGAACTCCTGGCTGTACCAGAGATATAACACACCTGGTTATGCCAGAGATATAACACTCCTGGTTATACCAGAGATAGAACCCCTGGTTATGCCAGAGATAGAACACCTAGTTATAGAGCACCTAGTTATAGCAGTAATAACACACCTTGTTATACCAGAGGTATAACACACCTGGTTATACCAGAAATATAACACACCTGGTTATACCAGAGATGCAGTAGAACTGGTTATACCAGAGATATAACATGTGGTTATACCAGAGATATAACACACCTGGTTATACCAGAGATATAACACATGTGGCTATACCAGAGATGGAACACCTAGTTATAGAACACCTGGTTATTCCAGAGATGGAACACCTAGTTATAGAACACCTGGTTATTCCAGAGATATGACACACCTGGTTATACCAGAGATATAACACACCTGGTAATACCAGAGATATAACACACCTGGTTATACCAGAGATGTAACACCTAGTTCTAGAACACCTGGTTATACCAGAGATATAACCCACCTGTTTATAGCAGAGAGAACATCTAGTTATAGAGTACCTAATTATACCAGAAATAATACACCTGGTTGTACCAGAGATATAACACCTGGTTATACCAGAGATAGAACACCTGGTTATACCAGAGATAGAACACCTGGTTATACCAGAGATAGAACACCTGGTTATACCAGAGATATAACACCTGGTTATACCAGAGATAGAACACCTGGTTATACCAGAGATAGAACACCTGGTTATACCAGAGATAGAACACCTGGTTATACCAGAGATAGAACACCTGGTTATGCCAGAGATAGCACACCTAGTTATACCAGAGATAGAACCCCTGGTTATAGAACTCCTGGCTATACCAGAGATATAACACACCTGGTTATGCCAGAGATATAACACTCCTGGTTATACCAGAGATACTGTAGAACACCTAGTTCTAGAACACCTGGTTATACCAGAGATATAACACACCTGGTAATACCAGAGATATAACACACCTGGTAATACCAGAGATATAACACACCTGGTTATACCAGAGATGGAACACCTAGTTCTAGAACACCTGGTTATACCAGAGATATAACACACCTGGTTATACCAGAGATATAACACACCTGGTAATACCAGAGATATAACACACCTGGTTATACCAGAGATGGAACACCTAGTTCTAGAACACCTGGTAATACCAGAGATATAACACACCTGGTTATACCAGAGATGTAACACCTAGTTCTAGAACACCTGGTTATACCAGAGATATAACCCACCTGTTTATAGCAGAGAGAACATCTAGTTATAGAGTACCTAATTATACCAGAAATAATACACCTGGTTGTACCAGAGATAGCACACCTAGTTATACCAGAGATAGCACACCTAGTTATACCAGAGATAGAACCCCTGGTTATAGAACTCCTGGCTGTACCAGAGATATAACACACCTGGTTATGCCAGAGATATAACACTCCTGGTTATACCAGAGATAGAACCCCTGGTTATGCCAGAGATAGAACACCTAGTTATAGAGCACCTAGTTATAGCAGTAATAACACACCTTGTTAAACCAGAGGTATAACACACCTGGTTATACCAGAAATATAACACACCTGGTTATACCAGAGATGCAGTAGAACTGGTTATACCAGAGATATAACATGTGGTTATACCAGAGATATAACACACCTGGTTATACCAGAGATAGAACTGGTTATACCAGATATATAACACATGTGGTTATACCAGAGATAGAACACCTACTGTAGTTATAGAACACCTGGTTATACCAGAGATATAACACACCTGGTTATACCAGAGATAGAACACCTGGTTATTCCAGAGATGGAACAACTAGTTATAGAACACCTGGTTATTCCAGAGATATAACACACCTGTTTATAGCAGAGAGAACATCTAGTTATAGAGTACCTAATTATACCAGAAATAATACACCTGGTTGTACCAGAGATATAACACCTGGTTATACCAGAGATAGAACACCTGGTTATACCAGAGATATAACACCTGGTTGTACCAGAGATATAACACCTGGTTATACCAGAGATAGAACACCTGGTTATACCAGAGATATAACACCTGGTTATACCAGAGATATAACACCTGGTTATACCAGAGATAGAACACCTGGTTATACCAGAGATATAACACCTGGTTATACCAGAGATAGAACACCTGGTTATACCAGAGATATAACACCTGGTTATACCAGAGATATAACACCTGGTTATACCAGAGATATAACACCTGGTTATACCAGAGATAGAACACCTGGTTATACCAGAGATAGAACACCTGGTTATACCAGAGATAGAACACACCTGGTTATACCAGAGATAGAACACCTGGTTATACCAGAGATATAACACCTGGTTATACCAGAGATATAACACCTGGTTATACCAGAGATAGAACACCTGGTTATACCAGAGATAGAACACCTGGTTATACCAGAGATAGAACACACCTGGTTATACCAGAGATAGAACACCTGGTTATACCAGAGATAGAACACCTGGTTATACCAGAGATATAACACACCTGGTTATACCAGAGATAGAACACCTGGTTATAGAGCACCTAGTTATAGCAGTAATAACACACCTGGTTATACCAGAGGTATAACACACCTGGTTATACCAGAAATATAACACACCTGGTTATACCAGAGATATATAACACATGTGGTTATACCAGAGATATAACACACCTGGTTATACCAGAGATAGAACTAGTTATACCAGATATATAACACATGTGGTTATACCAGAGATATAACACCTACTGTAGTTATAGAACACCTGGTTATACCAGAGATATAACACACCTGGTTATACCAGAGATGTAACACCTAGTTATAGAACACCTGGTTATACCAGAGATAGAACACTCCTGGTTATACCAGAGATAGAACACCTAGTTATAGAGCACCTAGTTATAGCAGTAATAACACACCTGGTTATACCAGAGATATAACACACCTGGTTATACCAGAGATGTAACACCTAGTTATAGAACACCTGGTTATACCAGAGATAGAACTGGTTATACCAGAGAAAACATACCTGGTTATACCAGAGATATAACACACCTGGTTATACCAGATGTAACACCTAGTTATAGAACGCCTGGTTATACCAGAGATATAACACACCTGGTTATACCAGAGATGTAACACCTAGTTATAGAACACCTGGTTATACCAGAGATATAACACACCTGGTTATACCAGAGATATAACACACCTGGTTATACCAGAGATAGAACCCACCTGTTTATACCAGAGAGAACATCTAGTTATAGAGCACCTAATTATACCAGAAATAACACACCTGGTTATACCAGAGATAGAACACCTGGTTATACCAGAGATAGAACACCTGGTTATACCAGAGATAGAACACACCTGGTTATACCAGAGATAGAACACCTGGTTATACCAGAGATAGAACACCTGGTTATACCAGAGATATAACACACCTGGTTATACCAGAGATATAACACCTGGTTATACCAGAGATATAACACCTGGTTATACCAGAGATATAACACACCTGGTTATACCAGAGATATAACACCTGGTTATACCAGAGATAGAACACACCTGGTTATACCAGAGATATAACACACCTGGTTATACCAGAGATAGAACACCTGGTTATACCAGATAGAACACACCTGGTTATACCAGAGATAGAACACCTGGTTATACCAGAGATAGAACACACCTGGTTATACCAGATAGAACACACCTGGTTATACCAGAGATAGAACACACCTGGTTATACCAGAGATAGAACACACCTGGTTATACCAGAGATAGAACACCTGGTTATACCAGAGATAGAACACACCTGGTTATACCAGAGATAGAACACCTGGTTATACCAGAGATAGAACACACCTGGTTATACCAGAGATAG
>NC_140261.1:5936430-5943930 GCF_949987555.1 Borostomias antarcticus
AGATGCGGCGTCCGTCCGAAACAGACCTGAGCTGTGTTCGGAATCGCTCCCTCGTTCCCTCACTCCCTATTCCCTATATAGGGTTCACCATGTAGTGAACTACCTAGGGAACGGAGAAAATGTAGGGTACATGCCATGGATGTATTAATAGAACTGGATACAGCCACTCCATTCACTGACCGCTATCAACAATGAAGCCCTATTGAACCGCGCCATCTTGGCAAATTTGTAGTCATTTGACTATTTCCGGTGACTTTTGTACTTTCGCAGTTGTGCTTTTCTGGCCTTCCGGTGACTTTTGTACTTGCGCAGTTGAGCTTTTCTGTCCGACGCGCGTCCACATCCTTCTAGCTATCGAATGGCCGACTGGTGTAGATGGATAGCCTAAAGTTAGAGAGATAAATGTAGTCTATGGTTATGTTAATAAAGCTAAAAATGATGTTGTAACATGCATGCAGCACTGCCGATCTGAACGATTGATTCATTATTACCATGGATCGGTATTGGGATTGATCAAGGGCGAATGTGAAATAGCAGCCACGAACTCAGCGGGTTATCCGAGATGCGGTAGCAGCGGCCAAAGCTCCTGCTGGCGGGGAGTGAAGCTTTTCAACTCGCCTGTCACTGGCTCCCTGGAGGAATTTAGCCTGGCTGCAATAACGTTATCGCGAACGGAATGAATACCATCTACTAGCAAACAAAACATCTTCAGTTATAATGAACCTGTTAAAACTAAGATGCCTGGATGAAAAAAAAAATTCTCCAATGGATATATTTTACAAAAACAGGTTAATATGCAAGCCGGTTTTCATTGCTAAATCAAAGCGGGGAGAGCCGGGAACGTGCGTGGACGCGCGTAGGACAGAAAAGCTCAACTGCGCAAGTACAAAAGTCACCGGAAATAGCAAAATGACTACAAATCTAGCCAAGATGGCGCGGTTCAATAGGCCTTCACTTTAGATTTTGAATCCTGGGGGCTTGGTACATGCACTGTTCCCTGCAAATCAAGGTGAATTGTGGGTAATAAAAAGTGGACTATATAGGGTACGAAAATTCCGTAGAGAATTCGGACACTACAAACAAAATGGCTGACGCCCTATATAGTGCACTATATAGTGAATAGGGAGCGATTCCGAACACAGCTCTGGGGCCTCATTTATAAACGTTGCGTAAGTACAAAAGCGTGCGTAACCCATGCTGAGCATCTTTCTAAGCAACTTTCGGTATTTATAAAAAACGAGCTTAACGATAAGTTGGCGGAAGGTGTGCGTAACTCTACGCACACTCCGACCCTCCCGTAACTACGATAAGCACGTTTCCGGAGAAACGGGAAAACGCGACTCCGATGACAGAGGGATGAAACTCATGACATATTGAATAATAAATACATCGGTCGCTGCAAGAAACCCTCCAATGTGTCACACAGTTTAAACGGAATCAATCGCCACCGTAGCCTTATCACTAAATAATGTCTGCATTGCTTTGGATGTGTCTGTGAATTGACCCATTTGTGTCATAATATAATGTTATGTTGTAGGCCTATTCATTTATAGGCTATCCCGAGAAGCATCACGGGCAGTAGCCTATGAAGAAAAGCCACATTACGTTGATAACACAACACGACACGAGCCTATAGGCTTATCATAGTAATGATTCCGTATGTCGATGGTCTACAACTATAAGGCCTATACCGCACCAAACAAATGTTGCATTCGGGGTTGAAGTATATTTATTCAGTTAATCATTTATTTAGTTAATTATTCGTATGTTTAATTATCCACCTATTCATTCGTTAATGTATTTATAGCCTATATTTGATTAGGCTTTTATGTAAACCCGAATGACCACTGAGGCAAGCCGCAATTACAATGATGTTGAGCGGTGAATGGAAATGTCCTACTTGAGGCAACTGTAGGCTACATTATTGTACATCCTCATATATTCTCATATTGCCATATGATTGTCATGTAGCAGGCATGCGAGGAATGTGGGCCTAAAAACGCATGTCATCCCAATGCTCACATGCCGCTTTGGTAGAACTAGCTGTGCGCAAAACAGCGCATGGAGGTGATGCGTCTCCAAGTTGTAAGAACACAAGGGAGCAAAAGTTAGATTATTAATTAGCCGAATCGTCATGCGTGTAGCTATAATTACGCTTTATAGAATCACATGAAACTCATCCATGGACCCCATATATTTACAAGACCTCGATACAGGCACTGATATAGCTGGATTATAGTAGGCCATGACGCACGGGGCCTTGGATATGCCGGGACTTGGGACAGATGTTCTAATATGTGCTTGGCTATCCCGCAACATCCATTAGAACACACAGATTCTATATGCCTACAGAATGTTTTCAGAAAGTAGGCTGTGAAATGCATGATATCCCGGAAAATACACAAACTGGCTGCTGCAAAGAACCCTCAGATCTGTCGTACAGTTAAATCGGGGATCATTGCCTTAAGTAGTCACTATAGGCCTACATGTTTGCATTGTTATGGATGTCATTGTAAATTGTCCTGTTTATACGTTGATGGAATTATGCCCATACTCAGCGTTCCGAAAAGAACCCTTTGGTGCGTCTCCGCCTCATTGACCAATACCTCCACCTCGCACTCAGTAAAATGTCTCTTTCTGCCTTTCGCACTCGGCTCCATTCTCATTGCATATGTATTAGGGGCGTATCACTAACCATTTATAGGCAATTGTGGGCGTTAATTGGGGTGTGGTCAGAACGCGCGTTCACGTGCGCCAAGTTAAGTGTTGATTGTGATTTATAAAGGGCAGCTGGCGTTGGCGTGGCGTACGTCAACATGGGCTGTGATACGCAGCGGTTTATAAATCAGCAATTTTTTGTGCGTATATTTTCATACCTACTTAGCTTAGTTATGTGGACTGTACACGTTTGTAAATGAGGCCCCTGGTGTGTATCCCTACCGGAGCTCTGCGGAGAGACGCTTCGGGGACGCTTGTAAAACGTGACGCATCTGCTAGAAACACAATCAGGGTCTAGAACGGCCGCGGTCCACTCTGGCAGCCGTACGGTAACAGGATCGCACCGCGTGTGTGTGTGTGTGTGTGTGTGTGTGTGTGTGTGTGTGTTACCTGCTCTGTTGAGGCCACGCTGGCGCCCACGGAGCCGGTCTGCCCCTGAGGCAGCTCCATGGTCAGGTCCAACCTTCAAATAAAACACACAGCCCAACGTAGAGCATCACTCACAACCAAACACAACTCACCATCCCATTCATCACTCACAACTAGGGATGTGCACGGTTAACCGAGTACTCGAGTACCCGAGTAGGCGATCTGCTAGTCGGAAAATAAACACTACTCGGTTAATCTAAAGGCTATACAATATGGCATGTTTGGCCGTGAAAGCGCGCATTTCTGAGCGCCTGTGCCCTTTTTCAATTGTTACCAAAGAGGATAGAGCGTTGGCGGCTGCCTGGAGAAAAGCGCTGAATACGGAGCGCTCAGGCTTTTTGAAAACATTGCCGTCTCAACTTTTCAGAAAGGCGCTGCCAACGTCACTGCGGCTCTTTCAGGCAACCAATGATCAGATATTAGATAGGGCATGACTCGTCAGCTGTCTGGGGATCCCGGGGGAACCCCTGCCTGGCTATTAAACGGAATATCTGAAAGTGCACCGATCGTAAAAATAATAAATGCAGCCAGCTGTCAGGGGCAGTGATGACTGATACTAGTTTATTACTGTCTAGCCAGCAAACTGGTTACGTTTTAAAAGCTATATTTATTTACATGGACACAGTTCTTAGGTGCAAAGTTACGTGGACACGAAAACTAGAAATAATTAGCCCATGGGCTTGCTACTGCTAGCTGTCCATGGTTCGGTTTTCCATACTGTTAAGCATTTTCGGATCAAACTACACCGTGGTTTTGCATAGTGTTAAAGCATTTTATGGATCGAGCCTCAGACTTTCAAACCTGTTACAGCGTAGGTAGCCTATGAGAGAACTATAGACTTAAGCCTATATACAGTATATGCCACTTCATTTGTTTTGTTTTGATAATTAAACGCTGGTACCGGGTCTCTGATGTTGTTTATCTGCATACTGTGCATAGTAGTCAGTGGTGTGAGTGGACTTTGTACTCTGGCTCCAAGCAGCACTCCCATCATTTTGCGGTAGGCTAATCATGTTGGTAATGAGCCCGGAGGTGGTGCTGAAAAAGACAGCGAGTACCAGCACCGGTCCATGCGCGTATAGCCTACTCCTATAGTTTTCCAGCCTGCTATAAAGAAATATTGAATGAATAGGCCTGTTGTTCAATAAATCTATTTAGTTTTGCATGGACATTTCTCTAATGAAGGCTTGACGCCGAAACATCCATTATTGTCCAATAAATTGGAAATAGGCAGTGTGCCGCGGTGCTTTTTAGATAACGCTAAAAATTTATTCACTTGTTATCCGGCATCGGCAGTAAAGGCTTGGTTTAATACTTAATTTTGATTAGTAAATTAGAGGTCTGGTTGCATATTGTAGACTTAGAGTTTTCAGAGTAGCCTAACGATAGGCTTAATAAGCTATGAGCTGGGCAGTGCATCCACATTAAAAGGCTGCGTTTTTCGATTCCGATAGCTTCATGAAAACCTGTGGGTTATTCAATCCGATGATAAGTAATGCATCCAACCACACATCAGCTTTTAAATATGTTTATTTGCAAGGGCATGGACGAGACATGAAAGCACCGCCACGGTAATAACGGCGGAAAAAAACGTATTCCCCTCCGAGGGGGCCGGGGTTCAATGCGCTCTGTCTGGACGGTATCTTTTTTTAAGTAATCTTTTTTTTTGAGTAATCGGTTACTCGAGTAGGATCAGGTTAGGTTACTCGGTTTTAAAATTAGTCGAAATTCCCATCCCTACTCACAACTAAACACAACTCACCATCCCATTCATCACTCACAACTCACCATCCCATTCATCACTCACTACTAAACACAACTCACCATCCCATTCATCACTCATCTCTAAACACAACTCACCATCCCATTCATCACTCACTACTAAACACAACTCACCATCCCATTCATCACTCACTACTAAACACAACTCACCATCCCATTCATCACTCACTACTAAACACAACTCACCATCCCATTCATCACTCACAACTCACCATCCCATTCATCACTCACTACTAAACACAACTCACCATCCCATTCATCACTCACAACTAAACACAACTCACCATCCCATTCATCACTCACAACTAAACACAACTCACCATCCCATTCATCACTCACTACTAAACACAACTCACCATCCCATTCATCACTCACAACTAAACACAACTCACCATCCCATTCATCACTCACAACTAAACACAACTCACCATCCCATTCATCACTCACTACTAAACACAACTCACCATCCCATTCATCACTCACTACTAAACACAACTCACCATCCCATTCATCACTCACAACTCACCATCCCATTCATCACTCATCTCTAAACACAACTCACCATCCCATTCATCACTCACTACTAAACACAACTCACCATCCCATTCATCACTCACAACTAAACACAACTCACCATCCCATTCATCACTCATCTCTAAACACAACTCACCATCCCATTCATTACTCATCTCTAAACACAACTCACCATCCCATTCATTACTCATCTCTAAACACAACTCACCATCCCATTCATCACTCATCTCTAAACACAACTCACCATCCCATTCATCACTCACAACTAAACACAACTCACCATCCCATTCATCACTCACTACTAAACACAACTCACCATCCCATTCATCACTCACTACTAAACACAACTCACCATCCCATTCATCACTCACTACTAAACACAACTCACCATCCCATTCATCACTCACTACTAAACACAACTCACCATCCCATTCATCACTCATCTCTAAACACAACTCACCATCCCATTCATCACTCACAACTAAACACAACTCACCATCCCATTCATCACTCACAACTCACCATCCCATTCATCACTCACCTCTTAACACAACTCACCATCCCATTCATCACTACTAAACATCACACTTCACACGTACATAGTGAATCTGTATGTGTGTGTTTGAGTGTGTGTGTGTGTGTAAATGGTCATGGTAAATGGACTGCACTTAAATAGCGCTTTTATCCAAAGCACTATACAAAGGCCTCTCATTCACCCATTCACACACACATTGACACACCAATGGCGGCAGCTGCCATGCAAGGTGCTAGCCTGCTCATTGGGACAATTTGGGGGTCAGTGTCTTACCCAAGGACACTTCAACATGAGGACAGGAGCAGGCGGGATTCAAACTGCCGACCTTGGTTTTCCATACTGTTAAGCATTTTCGGATCAAACTACACCGTGGTTTTGCATAGTGTTAAAGCATTTTATGGATCGAGCCTCAGACTTTCAAACCTGTTACAGCGTAGGTAGCCTATGAGAGAACTATAGACTTAAGCCTATATACAGTATATGCCACTTCATTTGTTTTGTTTTGATAATTAAACGCTGGTACCGGGTCTCTGATGTTGTTTATCTGCATACTGTGCATAGTAGTCAGTGGTGTGAGTGGACTTTGTACTCTGGCTCCAAGCAGCACTCCCATCATTTTGCGGTAGGCTAATCATGTTGGTAATGAGCCCGGAGGTGGTGCTGAAAAAGACAGCGAGTACCAGCACCGGTCCATGCGCGTATAGCCTACTCCTATAGTTTTCCAGCCTGCTATAAAGAAATATTGAATGAATAGGCCTGTTGTTCAATAAATCTATTTAGTTTTGCATGGACATTTCTCTAATGAAGGCTTGACGCCGAAACATCCATTATTGTCCAATAAATTGGAAATAGGCAGTGTGCCGCGGTGCTTTTTAGATAACGCTAAAAATTTATTCACTTGTTATCCGGCATCGGCAGTAAAGGCTTGGTTTAATACTTAATTTTGATTAGTAAATTAGAGGTCTGGTTGCATATTGTAGACTTAGAGTTTTCAGAGTAGCCTAACGATAGGCTTAATAAGCTATGAGCTGGGCAGTGCATCCACATTAAAAGGCTGCGTTTTTCGATTCCGATAGCTTCATGAAAACCTGTGGGTTATTCAATCCGATGATAAGTAATGCATCCAACCACACATCAGCTTTTAAATATGTTTATTTGCAAGGGCATGGACGAGACATGAAAGCACCGCCACGGTAATAACGGCGGAAAAAAACGTATTCCCCTCCGAGGGGGCCGGGGTTCAATGCGCTCTGTCTGGACGGTATCTTTTTTTAAGTAATCTTTTTTTTTGAGTAATCGGTTACTCGAGTAGGATCAGGTTAGGTTACTCGGTTTTAAAATTAGTCGAAATTCCCATCCCTACTCACAACTAAACACAACTCACCATCCCATTCATCACTCACAACTCACCATCCCATTCATCACTCACTACTAAACACAACTCACCATCCCATTCATCACTCATCTCTAAACACAACTCACCATCCCATTCATCACTACTA
>NC_140261.1:5948930-5957925 GCF_949987555.1 Borostomias antarcticus
TAAAGTATTATCATATTAGTACTATCCATTAAAACCATTGGATGCGTGTAAACAGAGATGCATGATCTGGGAGTTAAAGGACATTTCCACCACATGTCTTAACCCAACACAGCACGCTGTTTTTGAATACAAGTGACCAACACAAAGAGTGGCCATGTGAGTTAACCCCTGACCCCGGGCTATCTACCTGATTCATGGTGACAGCGGTCTGGACCCTGGCGGCCACCGCGTCCACACGAGCGCTCATCCTCAGGAAGTTGATGGACTGGTTCTTCTGACGGATGGCGTTCTCTGCATGGATCCTCGAAACCTCCGCGTTGCCTTTCTGTATCGCCTGGAGGAGGGTGGGACACACACACACACACACACACACCATTTATTACTTTATGTCTAAGATTGAATTATGTAGATAAACAGACTAGTTTGACTGTCGGTGTCAGAAAACTAGCTAATTGTACCTTCTTCACTTTGGCCTTCTCTGCCTTCTCCTCTTTGTCGCATCTCTTGGAGTTGCGCTGTAACTCCTTGGCGGCGAACTTGAGGTTGAACAGGTGTTCTGGGTGGTCAGCTAGTAAAGGTCCGGCACAGAAGATGGATGGAAATCTAATTCAGACAGCAAGCAGCATCTGTGGATCAGTGACAGCATAACTTAAAATAGCCAGGTAGCTAGAATAGTACGTTTCCAATTCTATACGTCTGGCAAAACCAAATAGTAACGCACACACAATGTTGACTGGCAAGTAACAGTCTTAGACTGAGTCTAGTAATACAGTAACTGCAACACACGAGTAAGCATTAGCAAAAGGTTACATACACTAGCTACCTAGCTGTGATAGGATTAGCTTGCTATGAATTTTATTCATAAACTAGCTCATCTTAATGGTGCGTTCGTTTGTGGTCGGAGGTGGCAAGCATTCGAGCTATATACCATTATATCACAGTTACCTAGTTATATCTATATACCATTATATCACAGTTACCTAGTTATATCTATATACCATTATATCACAGTTACCTAGTTATATCTATATACCATTATATCACAGTTACCTAGTTATATCTATATACCATTATATCACAGTTACCTAGTTATATCTATATACCATTATATCAGTTACCTAGTTATATCTATATACCATTATATCACAGTTACCTAGTTATATCTATATACCATTATATCACAGTTACCTAGTTATATCTATATACCATTATATCACAGTTACCTAGTTATATCTATATACCATTATATCACAGTTACCTAGTTATATCTATATACCATTATATCAGTTACCTAGTTATATCTATATACCATTATATCACAGTTACCTAGTTATATCTATATACCATTATATCACAGTTACCTAGTTATATCTATATACCATTATATCACAGTTACCTAGTTATATCTATATACCATTATATCACAGTTACCTAGTTATATCTATATACCATTATATCACAGTTACCTAGTGATATCTATATACCATTATATCACAGTTACCTAGTTATATCTATATACCATTATATCACAGTTACCTAGTGATATCTATATACCATTATTTCACAGTTACCTAGTTATATCTATATACCATTATATCACAGTTACCTAGTTATATCTATATACCATTATATCACAGTTACCTAGTTATATCTATATACCATTATATCACAGTTTCCTAGTTATATCTATATACCATTATATCACAGTTACCTAGTTATATCTATATACCGTTATATCACAGTTACCTAGTTATATCTATATACCATTATATGACAGTTTCCTAGTTATATCTATATACCATTATATCACAGTTACCTAGTTATATCTATATACCATTATATCACAGTTACCTAGTTATATCTATATACCATTATATCACAGTTACCTAGTTATATCTATATACCATTATATCACAGTTACCTAGTTATATCTATATACCATTATATCACAGTTACCTAGTTATATCTATATACCATTATATCACAGTTACCTAGTTATATCTATATACCATTATATCACAGTTATCTAGTTATATCTATATACCATTATATCAGTTACCTAGTTATATATATATACCATTATATCACAGTTACCTAGTTATATCTATATACCATTATATCACAGTTACCTAGTTATATCTATATACCATTATATCACAGTTACCTAGTTATATCTATATACCATTATATCACAGTTACCTAGTTATATCTATATACCATTATATCACAGTTACCTAGTTATATCTATATACCATTATATCACAGTTATCTAGTTATATCTATATACCATTATATCAGTTACCTAGTTATATCTATATACCATTATATCACAGTTACCTAGTTATATCTATATACCATTATATCACAGTTATCTAGTTATATCTATATACCATTATATCACAGTTACCTAGTTATATCTATATACCATTATATCACAGTTACCTAGTTATATCTATATACCATTATATCACAGTTACCTAGTTATATCTATATACCATTATATCACAGTTACCTAGTTATATCTATATACCATTATATCAGTTACCTAGTTATATCTATATACCATTATATCACAGTTACCTAGTTATATCTATATACCATTATATCACAGTTATCTAGTTATATCTATATACCATTATATCAGTTACCTAGTTATATCTATATACCATTATATCACAGTTACCTAGTTATATCTATATACCATTATATCACAGTTATCTAGTTATATCTATATACCATTATATCACAGTTACCTAGTTATATCTGTATACCATTATATCACAGTTACCTAGTTATATCTATATACTATTATATCACAGTTACCTAGTTATATCTATATACCATTATATCACAGTTACCTAGTTATATCTATATACCATTATATCACAGTTACCTAGTTATATCTATATACCATTATATCACAGTTACCTAGTTATATCTATATACCATTATATCACAGTTACCTAGTTATATCTATATACCATTATATCACAGTTACCTAGTTATATCTATATACCATTATATCAGTTACCTAGTTATATCTATATACCATTATATCACAGTTACCTAGTTATATCTATATACCATTATATCACAGTTACCTAGTTATATCTATATACCATTATATCACAGTTACCTAGTTATATCTATATACCATTATATCACAGTTACCTAGTTATATCTATATACCATTATATCACAGTTACCTAGTTATATCTATATACCATTATATCACAGTTACCTAGTTATATCTATATACCATTATATCACAGTTACCTAGTTATATCTATATACCATTATATCACAGTTACCTAGTTATATCTATATACCATTATATCACAGTTACCTAGTTATATCTATATACCATTATATCAGTTACCTAGTTATATCTATATACCATTATATCACAGTTACCTAGTTATATCTATATACCATTATATCACAGTTATCTAGTTATATCTATATACCATTATATCACAGTTACCTAGTTATATCTATATACCATTATATCACAGTTACCTAGTTATATCTATATACCATTATATCACAGTTACCTAGTTATATCTATATACCATTATATCACAGTTACCTAGTTATATCTATATACCATTATATCACAGTTACCTAGTTATATCTATATACCATTATATCACAGTTACCTAGTTATATCTATATACCATTATATCACAGTTACCTAGTTATATCTATATACCATTATATCACAGTTACCTAGTTATATCTATATACCATTATATCACAGTTACCTAGTTATATCTATATACCATTATATCAGTTACCTAGTTATATCTATATACCATTATATCACAGTTACCTAGTTATATCTATATACCATTATATCACAGTTACCTAGTTATATCTATATACCATTATATCACAGTTACCTAGTTATATCTATATACCATTATATCACAGTTACCTAGTTATATCTATATACCATTATATCAGTTACCTAGTTATATCTATATACCATTATATCACAGTTACCTAGTTATATCTATATACCATTATATCACAGTTACCTAGTTATATCTATATACCATTATATCACAGTTATCTAGTTATATCTATATACCATTATATCACAGTTACCTAGTTATATCTATATACCATTATATCACAGTTACCTAGTTATATCTATATACCATTATATCAGTTACCTAGTTATATCTATATACCATTATATCAGTTACCTAGTTATATCTATATACCATTATATCACAGTTACCTAGTTATATCTATATACCATTATATCACAGTTACCTAGTTATATCTATATACCATTATATCACAGTTATCTAGTTATATCTATATACCATTATATCACAGTTACCTAGTTATATCTATATACCATTATATCACAGTTACCTAGTTATATCTATATACCATTATATCACAGTTACCTAGTTATATCTATATACCATTATATCAGTTACCTAGTTATATCTATATACCATTATATCACAGTTACCTAGTTATATCTATATACCATTATATCAGTTACCTAGTTATATCTATATACCATTATATCACAGTTACCTAGTTATATCTATATACCATTATATCACAGTTACCTAGTTATATCTATATACCATTATATCACAGTTACCTAGTTATATCTATATACCATTATATCAGTTACCTAGTTATATCTATATACCATTATATCACAGTTACCTAGTTATATCTATATACCATTATATCAGTTACCTAGTTATATCTATATACCATTATATCACAGTTACCTAGTTATATCTATATACCATTATATCACAGTTACCTAGTTATATCTATATACCATTATATCACAGTTATCTAGTTATATCTATATACCATTATATCACAGTTACCTAGTTATATCTAGTGCATTCGAGCAACTGGGGGCTGAGAAACATATCCGAATCTGCGACGAGGAAGTGTGAGTTCATGAGGTGTTTTATTTAATCATTCCTAGAAGCAAGTCGCAATTTGCACCTCCCAGTTATAAACGAACGCACCATAAGTGTGTAATAACGCCGTGTGTGGCATAGCTAGCGAGCTAGGCTAGTAAGGGAAGCTACAATGACAGCTAGAACTAGCTAGCTACCGTTAGCTAGTCCCTGTTAGATAACTGAGCTAGCACGCATGCGCAGTCTATAAAAGGATACTCTCCATATTCGACATGGTGTGAGTTGGACGGGTAACACTTTTATGCGTCCAGAAACATTAAAGATAAGAAAGGGAACGCAGTCCACCAAATGTAGGAGCCGACTGGTTCAGGTTGTTTTGGTTCTTCGGGGAGGTTGTGATTGAAACGTCCGCCTACGAATCACTGACGTCACACCGCCGTCACAGCATTTGACTGGAGCCCTCTGCTGACGTCACGCACGTGTTCACGGCAGACCGGTATTAAAATAGACTGTTCTGTCGGTCGGTTGTGGCACAAGTCTAGTAGAGACGTCGTTTTTATTTTTGGAAAAGGAGTAAATTGACCTTTCAACTGGGCAGCATTCAGGGCAGCGCGTTTTCTTTGACGCTTGGGCGCACTGGCCACCGTCTGTCCATCCAGCCTAGATGAGACTGGGCGGTGGGGAGGAGGGAAAGAGAGGAGATGAGAGGAGATGGAGAGAGAAGAGGGGAAGAAGGGGAGAGGGGCATGAGAGGACAGGAGAGCAGAGGAGAATGGAGGTGACGGGGTGGGGGGGGGGGGGCAGGAGAGGAGAGGAGATGGAGGGAGAAGAGGGGAGGAAGGGGAGAGGGGCATGAGAGGACAGGAGAGCAGAGGAGAATGGAGGTGACGGGGTTGGGGGGGGGGGCAGGAGAGGAGAGGAGGATGGAGGTGACGGGGTTGGGGGGAGGGGGCAGGAGAGGAGAGGAGGATGGAGGTGACGGGGTTGGGGGGGGGGGCAGGAGAGGAGCGGAGGATGTTTACGTGGTCCGCGCCGCGGGAGGAGGAGGGAGGGGGAGAGGATGGATGACTGGGTCTGCGTTTAGTCTACACGGGACTGGAGCCGCCGCAGATGACTCACTCACCCTCTGTCTGATACAACATGTGGCGATAACACTGCGTGCGTGTGCGTGTGCGTGTGGTTCCCCCCGCACCCCCATGGTTAGGCTACAGGACATTTGCAAAGCCTTTTGTGCGTTTTTATTAAAACCTTAAACCTTTCTCACCTGTAGACCAGTCTTATATATAGTCTCTTCATCCGCGGGTATCGGGCATGATCTCATATTATCAACTTATAACAAAACACAGGTTAGGCAGTTATTAGCCTACAAATACTCATGACACCTGTCGCAAGTGCCATCCCCCCAATACATCCATGCATCCCCCGCACCATAATGTGACTGAGCGCGAGGGGGCTGGACCCTGGTCGGGACCGCCCCCAACTGGATGACGGCAGGTTGCCATGGAAACTGCGTTACGCGCGACAGGCAGGGGGAGAAAACGAGCGCGAGACGAGGATGAGGTTCTCATTTCAGAACCACGCGCAGACTGGACAGCGCCCAGCTCACCGTGACTAATAGGTCTAACTAAAAATCCTGGTTTAAGGGAGAGAAACGGGGTGCGCAGTGTTTTGTCTAACCTGCTGCATTCAGGAATGAAGGTGCGACAATAACCAACCATCCCAAGAAAAGAGAGAACTTCCTTCTTGGTCCCTGGTCTTTTGACTGAATCTGACTAATTCACCAACAATTCTAAACCCTCACCGTGACTAATAGGCTGACCGCTCCACGCCGGAACCCAACCCAGCTTCCATCCGGACGGACAGACTCACATCAGTACCACGGGTCCGGGCTGGGCTGGACCAGATCCTGGACAGTCCATAGAGGAGCAGGAACTCTTTGGACCTGAGACGTGGGGATAATAGATCTGAATTTAGAAGATCTCCGCTACTGTCAACGTGAGTTCTGTAGGGGCATGCACGCTCAGGTCTGATCTGTTTTGAGTGACTATGTTTGTCTGTTTGACTTTTTACACTTTTATATGAGACCGTGTGTTCAGTCAGTAATGGAAATATACGTGTGAGGTTATTCTCTAATAGCCTAATGATGATGTATGCATTCCAAACTAGAGCAGAATAAAATGGTATTGTCAAAACAGTGGAGTATCAAGTGTCTCGTTCATCAAAGATAGTTGAGCAGGTGCGAGTTTAGAAGTGCGAAGCCATAGACTACTTTACGCTTCCTATGTCACTGCATGGACATTTCGACATGCCGAATGAGCAAGTTTCACATCTTAGCCCTTCGGAGTTGAGACAGAACCTGCGTCCTCGGTTTCTTTGGCATTACGTCGGCACCGTGACGACTAAATAGCAGTTATCCACTCTGTTGTTGTAGCTCCAGAGCTCTTGAATGCGTGTCGCAGGCGCGCAGGGCGCATATGCGCTCGGATGACTCACCGGGTTGTTTGCCGGAGCGGGGCGGGGGCGCCACGGGGGGGCAGGAGGAAAACGAAACCCCGCAGTGTCGCTTCTCCTCCTCCTCCCGCTGTTGTGTAGAATAAGTACGTATAGGGTCCTGATTCCTTGGCCTGAGGCAGCTTGATGTACAAGTACACCCCGTGTACGTGACGCTAGTAGGCTATGTCGCAGGGACTCACCCCACAATCCAACCCTTGAGTGCCAAGCAGGAAGCATCGGGTACCATTTTGTAGTCTTTGACATGACCCGGCTGGGGATCGAACCCCCAACCTTCCAATCTCTGAGCACACTGTAACCATGAGGCCCCTGAGCTGGTTGGTGCATAGCGCTGTCCCCTCGTCCTCCCGAGTCTGTCTCCTCCCCGTCCGGATCCTGCGCACCACGCCAAAACACAGGAGGCTCGTTCTAGCGCAGACCCCTTAGCACCCAGGCGCATGCAACAGCTCAGTCTAGAGTAGCTTACTTAATTTACAATCCTGTGTGTGTCCTATTAGCCCAGACATTGCGTTGTTGTGCCTTGAGGGCGTGTGCCTAATAACACTCCGGAAGTTTTAAGTCCAACTAAACAATGAATCAATGTAATGAAGAACAATAAACCAATTGAGCAGATTTCCGTCATCGTGGAAGGACTTTTGTTGTTTTTCAACTTTTCAAAGCTCATGGGAAAGTTTCCATGGGATGCTGGGATGTGCTTTTTCTCAAATATTTCTTTCTAGAGATGTTTTACTGTTTGGCCAAAACAAACACAATTATAGGAGAAGAGACTTGGCCATCAGGCTATGACCGACTTTATAAATTGAGATGGACAGCACTGACAGGTTTTGTGAACATGAATGTTGTTTGTGTGCATGTGTGTGTGTGTGTGTGTGTGTGTGTGTGTGTGTGTGTGTGTGTGTGCGTGTGTGTGTCTGTCTCTGTGTGTGTGTGTGTGTGTGTGTGTGTGTGTGTGTGTGTGTGTGTGTGTGTAGGACATCACACCTCAGCGTCCACTGAGCACGAGGCCCAGAAAAATCCACTGACTGACCACTGATTTCCACTCTGTGAATGGATGTGTGTGTTTGTACGCCCATGTGTTCATGTATGAGAAAGGTAGAGAGAGAGGGAGAGGGAGAGAGAGAGGGAGAGAGAGAGAGAGAGAGATCTGAGCGAGAGAGCGCACTAATGTAGAAGAATATATATCTTACATATAAAGGGTTCTGAGCTAAGTGTGGGAGTTACAGTGTTATGCATACATGGACACCATAGGCTCAGGTGTCACCCTGGCTCGTGTCTTTAATGAGTGACGTGGGTGTGATTAACACGTTTTTCTGCCGATGAGTCACTCAGCTTAACCCTTCCGACCCTGCAGGAAATACACAATCCTAACACACAATCAATAAACACACACTGAAATCTGGTTAATTCAGTTTGGATTGTACACTGAACTGATTGTTTTCATGTGAACACTCAAATCATTTTATAATTCTAGCCTACGAATCTAAAACTCAGGCCTTACTGAAACTGTTTGATTTACATTTGAAGATGTAATCGTTAAAAGTGCTCATGAAATAGGATGACTATGAAAAAAAAAGGCT
>NC_140261.1:5960625-5965625 GCF_949987555.1 Borostomias antarcticus
GACACACACAGACCCAGAGACACACACAGATCCAGAGACACACACAGACCCAGAGACACACACAGACCCAGACACACACACAGACCCAGAGACACACACAAATACAGAGACACACACAGACATAGAGACACACACAGACCCAGAGACACACACAGACCCAGAGACACACACAGACCCAGAGACACACACAGATCCAGAGACACACACAGACATAGAGACACACACAGACCCAGAGACACACACAGACCCAGAGACACACACAAACCCAGAGACACACACAGAGACAGAGACACAGCAGACACTGAAGACAGAAAACATGCTACCCCCGCCTGGCACCCTAAGTGCACACAACACACTGAACACACTCAACCCATCAGACACGCTTCACACTGCTGATCCCCAGGAAGCGCCTCAGACATCGCCCAGCCAGGCCTCGGACAGGAAGCCCCGCCTCCGCACAGGAAGTCCCCCCAGCAGACTGTCTCAGATGGTGGTGCTCAAGCACTCCTCTCCCAAGCCGCCCCGAAGGATGTGTCGGAAAGTTTATCCAGCTCCCAAACCCTCCGCTGACCCTGGCACGACCTCCAGCTCTGACTCCTCCCCTCGCCCCGACCCCACCCCTAACCCTGACTCCAACCCTGCTCCTACTTATGATCTAACTCCTCCCCCTGACCCTGCCCCTGACCCTAGCCTCGCCCCCGACCCAGAACCTGCTATAACCTCTCTCCTCGACCCTACCCCAGACCATCATCTGGCTCTTGACCCAAATGCCTCCATGCAACATGAGTCTTCAGCCTCTCAGGTCCCCACAGATCTCTCACATGAGACACCTACAACCAGAGATCTCTCACCTGAGACACCTACAACCAGAGATCTCTCACCTGAGACACCTACAACCAGAGATCTCTCACCTGAGACACCTACAACCAGAGATCACTCACCTGAGACACCTACAACCAGAGATCTCTCACCTGAGACACCTACAACCAGAGATCTCTCACCTGAGACACCTACAACCAGAGATCTCTCACCTGAGACACCTACAACCAGAGATCTCTCACCTGAGACACCTACAACCACATATCTCTCACCTGAGACACCTACAACCAGAGATCTCTCACCTGAGACACCTACAACCAGAAATCTCTCACCTGAGACACCTACAACCAGAGATCACTCACCTGAGACACCTACAACCAGAGATCTCTCACCTGAGACACCTACAACCAGAGATCTCTCACCTGAGACACCTACAACCAGAGATCTCTCACCTGAGACACCTACAACCAGAGATCACTCACCTGAGACACCTACAACCACCGATCTCTCACCTGAAAGACCTACAACCAGAGATCTCTCACCTGAGACACCTACAACCAGAGATCTCTCACCTGAGACACCTACAACCAGAGATCTCTCACCTGAGACACCTACAACCAGAGATCACTCACCTGAGACACCTACAACCACAGATCTCTCACCTGAGACACCTACAACCACATATCTCTCACCTGAGACACCTACAACCAGAGATCTCTCACCTGAGACACCTACAACCACAGATCTCTCACCTGAGACACCTACAACCACAGATCTCTCACCTGAGACACCTACAACCAGAGATCTCTCACCTGAGACACCTACAACCAGAGATCATTCACCTGAGACACCTACAACCAGAGATCTCTCACCTGAGACACCTACAACCAGAGATCTCTCACCTGAGACACCTACAACCAGAGATCTCTCATCTGAGACACCTAGAACCAGAGATCATTCACCTGAGACACCTACAACCAGAGATCTCTCACCTGAGACACCTACAACCAGAGATCTCTCACCTGAGACACCTACAACCAGATATATCTCACCTGAGACACCTACAACCAGATATCTCTCACCTGAGACACCTACAACCAGATATCTCTCACCTGAGACACCTACAACCAGAGATCACTCACCTGAGACACCTACAACCAGAGATCTCTCACCTGAGACACCTACAACCAGAGATCTCTCACCTGAGACACCTACAACCAGAGATCTCTCACCTGAGACACCTACAACCAGAGATCTCTCACCTGAGACACCTACAACCAGAGATCATTCACCTGAGACACCTACAACCAGAGATCTCTCACCTGAGACACCTACAACCAGAGATCTCTCACCTGAGACACCTACAACCAGAGATATCTCACCTGAGACACCTACAACCACAGATCTCTCACCTGAGACACCTACAACCAGAGATCTCTCACCTGAGACACCTACAACCAGAGATATCTTACCTGAGACACCTACAACCAGAGATCTCTCACCTGAGACACCTACAACCAGAGATCACTCACCTGAGACACCTACAACCAGAGATCTCTCACCTGAGACACCTACAACCAGAGATCTCTCACCTGAGACACCTACAACCAGAGATCACTCACCTGAGACACCTACAACCAGAGATATCTTACCTGAGACACCTACAACCAGAGATCTCTCACCTGAGATACCTACAACCACAGATCTCTCACCTGAGACACCTACAACCAGAGATCTCTCACCTGAGACACCTACAACCAGAGATCACTCACCTGAGACACCTACAACCAGAGATATCTCACCTGAGACACCTACAACCAGAGATCTCTCACCTGAGACACCTGTAATCACAGAATTGGAGGCGTGGTCAGAGTCTGTGTTTGAGGCAGAGCCAGTGCCCTCTGGCAGTGAATTTGAAGAAGCGATCTCCCCATTCATACAGTCAGAAGCGCCTGACCAATCACACGCTGCTACGAGCACATACTCTAACACAAGCCCGTCACACCCACGCTCACAGGCCCAGATCAGCGATGAAAACAGAGACCCAGGAATCAGGAATGGACACGGGTCACCTTCATCCCCCCGCAGACGGAAGCCTGTCATCCACGTCACACAACACGAGATCCAAGCACAACAGACCCTTCTCCCGAGAGACCCTCCCCCCTCCCTCACCGCCCCTCCCCTCTCCCTCCCCCCCCCCTCCCCCCACCCTCCCCCCTCCGCCCAGCCTCACCCCCACCCCTAGCCTCACCCGCCCTCCAATGTTGTCTCCGCCCATTTGTTTTACCCCGCCTCCCATAAGTGTCACTCCTCCTCCCCCCAGCCCCCCTCCCCTGTCCTCTCCTCCCTCCAGCCTGGGCTCCTCTTCCTTCTGCCTCACCCCTCCTCCCCTGTCCCTCACCCCTCCTCCCCTCTCCTCTCCTCCCTTCTCCCTCTCCCCTCCTCCCCTCACCCCTCCTCCCCTCTCCCCTCCTCCCCTCTCCTCTCCTCCCCTGTCCCTCACCCCTCCTCCCCTCTCCTCTCCTCCCTTCTCCCTCTCCCCTCCTCCCCTCTCCCCTCCTCCCCTCTCCTCTCCTCCCCTGTCCCTCACCCCTCCTCCCCTCTCCTCTCCTCCCCTGTCCCTCACCCCTCCTCCCCTCTCCTCTCCTCCCTTCTCCCTCTCCCCTCCTCCCCTCTCCCCTCCTCCCCTCTCCTCTCCTCCCCTGTCCCTCACCCCTCCTCCCCTCTCCTCTCCTCCCTTCTCCCTCTCCCCTCCTCCCCTCTCCCCTCCTCTCCTCTCCTCTCCTCCACTCTCCTTCTCCCTCTCCTCTCCTCCCCCCCTCCCCTCCTCCCCTCTCCCCCACCCCACTGGCACAGGATGCTTCCCATTCTGTGGAGGCGGAGCCACTGTCAGAGGGTCCTGAGTGTGAGAGTCGGAGGCCACTCATCTCCCCCCAGGTCCTAGAGACCGCCTCGTTCGCACCCACTGGGGACCGGTGGGGGGCGGCGGCGGCGGCGGCGGCGGCGGTGGCGGCGCCCGACCAGCACGCCACCCCTCCCCGCCCGCCGCGCGCCCCCGCCGTGGAGGTCCTGGCGGAGAGCATGTACGGCGACTTCGAGGCGGCCATGGACCACCTGCGCTACCGTCTCATCGCCACGCGCAACCCGGAGGAGATCCGCGGCGGCGGCCTGCTGAAGTACGCCAACCTGCTGGTGCGCGACTACCGGCCCGCCAGCGAGACGCAGATCCGCACGCTGGAGCGCTACATGTGCTCGCGCTTCTTCATCGACTTCCCCGACGTGCAGGAGCAGCAGCGCAAGATCCTGTCCTACCTGCGGAACCACTTCATCGGCGAGGAGCGCAGCAAGTACCAGTACCTGATGACGCTGCGCCGCGTGGTCGACGACAGCACCGTGTGCCTGATGGGCCACGAGCGCCGCCAGACGCTCAACATGGTCACGGTTCTGGCGCTGCGGGTGCTTGGCGAGCAGAACGTCATCCCCAACACGGACCACGTGACCTGCTACTACCAGCCGGCGCCGTACCTGGCGGACCACGGCGCCCCCTACATGGCGGAGGCCAGCTACTGCAGCTACTATCTCCCGCAGGGGGGGTCGGCGTTGCTCTACCAGCCCTACCCTCTGCATCTGCACACGCAGACTGGCCTGGTCTAGCCAAAACACACACTGTGTGTGTGTGTGTGTGTGTGTGTGTGTGTGTGTGTGTGTGTGTGTGTGTGCACACATACACACAGGGGGTGGTGAATGTTTAAAGAGGCAGATGGGGTTATAGGGTTAGCCAGGGATAGGCCTCCGTCACCGCCAGCCTCGGTCTCAGTCAAACAGACGTGGATCATGTGGGTTTTGCTCTGAGAGGCGGAGGGATGATTATATATGATTAGCCACCCTTTGTGGGAAAATAATAATTCTCCAGATATTGAAGAATTTCGGGGAAGGCATGAGTGGATGTATGAGTCACACCACGGCTCGCAGTCTCCCCGGGAAACGGGCACGCAACCGACACACACACACACATACAGATATACACACACACACAGATATACACACACACACACAGATATACACACACACACACAGATATACACGCACACACACACAGATACATAGACACACACACACACACCACACACATTCTCACACATACCTATACTCTCTGACAGACACACACTCGAACACGCGCA
>NC_140261.1:5973125-5980625 GCF_949987555.1 Borostomias antarcticus
CACTGGGCCTGCTGCACTTGAGATGCACCCAGAGGTGGTTTGCCCGGCTCCATCTAGATCAGTGGTTCTTAACCTTGTTGGAGGTACTGAACCCCACCAGTTTCATATGCGCATTCACCGAACCCTTCTTAATCGGAAAAATAAAATATGATTTTTTCAAATTCAAAACATAGGTATATATTTTACTGGTGCACAAAATGAACCGTGCATCAACATCACTGTGTTCAAAGAACAAAACCATCAAAACATGATTTTCACACAAAAACAAAAACATAATAATGAATATTTACTGCAAATCAGTGTGACTTCTGCTGTTGCCAATGATGGCCAAGCGGGGCGTGTCATCACGAATCATATGAGTCGGGTGTGTTTCTTGACCTCTGCCGAACCCCTGAGACTGACTCACCGAACCCCTGGGGTTCGATCGAACCCAGGTTAAGAACCACTGATCTAGATCCTGTGAGACACTGATGGAGCCTTGTGTTCGCGCCGAGCTCGTTGGAAGCGGATCTAAGCTATCGGAGAGACCGGCGCGTAACTGTGCATGTCGTTCCAATAGGCAGGGTTTCGGTTCACGTCACTGTTTTCACGGACGCGTCTTTAGAAGATTGGGGTGGTACGTGTCGTTGGCGAGCGGCGCCACATTCAATCTACTGGAGCTGGAGACAGTCTCGCTAGTGCCTCGCCACTTCACTGTGGTTAGACAACCAGACCGCGGTGGCTCATGTCAACCAGCAGGGAGGGGTCCGTTCACAGGGGATCAGGGTTCTTTGGGGTGGGCACATGTCAACCTCCGGTCACTGTCTGCGCGGCACATCGCCAGTCGCCTGAATTTCGGGGCCATTTTGTTGTCTCGAGGGGGCCCACAACCGGACGAGTGAAGCCTACATCCTCAACTTCGGGTCCGGGTCGGGACGGCCGAGGGGGACCTGTTCGCTTCGAGGGAGAATGCGAAGTGTCCACTCTGGTTCTCTCTGTCCCGTCAGGATCAGCCTCCATTAGGGATGGATGCGTTCGCGCATGTCCCCTGGCCGAAGGTGCTCCTGTATGCCTTTTCCACCGATGAGTTTAATTCTACCATTGTTGGCCAGGGTTCGGTCAGAGGGATTATCAGTGATCCTGATAGCACTGGACTGGCACTGGGCACGGTGGTATGCAGAGATAATGGCGTTGGCGGACCCATGGCCCATCTTCCGGTGGCGGAATGCACTGTCCCAGGCGGCGGGCTCGATTTGCCGTTGACGGCCTGGCCGTTGCCGTTGACGGCCTGGCAACTGAGCAGCAGAGATTATCCGGAAGAGGCCTCTCTCCGGCCGTGATCAGTACTATTCGGAGAGCACGGGTGCTTTCCACTTCCACGGTTTACTCTGGTGTGAGGAGAGGGATGTAGTACCCAAGTTGTGCTCGGTTCAGACGGTTCTTGTTTTTCTCAAACACCTGGTGGATAATGAGAGCGGTTTAGCGGCGTCCACTATTAAAGTGTATGCATACGCTATTTCCACATGCTATGAGGGTTTTGCTAAGACTACAGTCTATGGGAATTCCCTGATCAAGCATTTTATTTTGGCTGGTGGGCGATGCCTTACGAAGCTATGAACGCAAGTGGGATATGTCATTGGTTCTGAACACGCTCTGTGAAGCTTCATTTGAGACGATGGAGCAGGCTTCCCTCAAATTACTTCAAGTCAAGTCAAGACCACTTTGCTCCTCACTTTGACGTTGGGCAGGCGGGTCAGTGACTTGCGTCCTGACCCTATTTCTCATCACTGGTGATGGGAATAACACCGTGTCCTAACTTCTTGCGACGCGAGCAACAGAACGCGACATCGCATGCTTGCTGTCCTAACTGAAACCATTACATTTCCTGTTCTGTTACGTCATGTGTCTATATTCCCAACTGAAGACAGACGCCTGTCAACGCGAGCGACAGGAGGGAAATAGGAACAGGGCGAGCGTCAAAAGGGCAGTTAAAACATCGCTCCGCTTCGTGCTGCGTCGCTCGCGTCCAGTTAGGACATAACAATAGAAAACAAAGCAATGGAACGCATTTTGTCGCTGCCGCTCGCTTGCGTCGCGTGTAGTTAGGACACGGTGTAAGGCTGTACTGTACACAGACTTCTTCTTTTGGACTGAAAGTGGTTTAAGCATGCAGGATTTGGAGCTGCAAGCTTTCCATCCTCTGCCTCATGCGAGTGAGGAAGATGCTCTTTTGCACTTGTGTCCTGTGCATGCACTGGCTGGGTATGTCGGACAACTTCCCGACTGTTGGTTTGTCATGGCCCTGGGAAGTTGGGTTTGACGCTGTCTACCCAGTGGATATGTGAGGGCGGGGCCACGTCGGTTGCCCTGTTTATTGGAGTGTCTGTAGTGGACATTTGTACAGCGGCAACTTGGTCATCATCGTCCCCTTTTGTCCGCTGCTCGCTATTGAGCATGTCCTCTATTTACGCAGCTTCTTCTGTGCTGGGAACAACTGCCAGCAGAAGTCAGCATCAGGCATTATGTCACAGGTGCTCGGTTACCGACCCGATTCTACTGGGGAGTACTTTACCAAATCAGTCCAAGCCAGTCCAAAAGTTGACAGTTTATTAAATTCCAGACATAAAAGTTAGGAAACAATTAAAAATTGTCTTTGGGGCCGATGTCGATCTGGACACGGTCTCTAATCCCAGCGGGCCAGTAGCAGCAGTCTTTCAGGCGGTGATCTCTTGCCGTTGCTCTCCGCCGTCACGACCAAGGGAGGGGGGGGGCCAGGGATCTCCACGGTATCTTAAGGAGACATGCGGCAGTCAGGGACACTACACAAATACAGTGCCAGGTAGTAAAATGGGGGGGGGGGGTTGTCTACTACTGGACAGGCTTACAAAATAGAAGGTGCTGATAGGCCGGTACAGGAAGGTGTTTACACAGCAGTAAATGGGAGAGGAGAATACTAAATAAACCAAACTGCAAACAATCCACTGCAACTCAAATGCACACTGCAAATAATCAAAAGGAAAATATACACATAAGCCTCATGAAAAGCATGAAGTGGAAATCAAGATTAAGGCAACGTTTACTCCCCCATCAGGCTGTGGCTGCCAAGTCCAGCTAGATGTTGTAAAACGAGCTTTGAAATGAGTCAATCAATCAATCAATCAATCAATCAATCAATCAATCAAAGCTTTATTTGTATAGCGCATTTCATACCCAGAGGCAACACAATGCGCTTTACAGAGAACAAGGGAGGTGGGCATAGGACCCACCCCTACATATTCCAGAGGGAAGCAAAAAAACAGTAATCACCCGGGGGCCAGATAAGTGAGCTGTAAAAATTATTCCCTGACCCCTCTCAACAAGGCGATCGAGCAAGCTCCAGGAGTATGTTTGTCTACCGGCTAAGAACATTTAGAGAGCAATAAATTACATTAAATTACATTTTCAGAGTAAGAGAGGCTAAAAACATCATAGGAGAGACATGGCAAACACTGGTGTGTTTGCCATGGCCCAGGCCTAAAGCTGGAAGTGGGCTGGTGTATGTCTGTGTGTATGTGTGTGTGTTAACTAAATGCTACGACATCCACAGCAGACACAGGGGTATCTATCGGACTCAGGGAGGTCTGCTGGTGACAGTGGGGCATCCACTGGACCTGGTTAGAAGATAGGAAGGAGAGAGAGAGGCACTAGGGAGAGGGAAGGCAGAACAGGGTTAGTAGCACACAGAGCCATAAAAGCAACACAGATATTAAAACAGGCAACCTGGAGCAAGCTCCTGGAGTATGTTTGTCTACCGGCTAAGAACATTTATACAGCAATAAATTACATGAAATTACATTTTCAGAGCAAAAAGGCTAAGAGCATCAGGTCCAGGCCTAAGCCGGATGTGGACTGATGTATGTCTGTGTGTACGTGTGTGTGTGTGTTAACTAAATACTACAACATCCACAGCTGACACGGGGGTATCTATCAAACTCAGGGTGGTCTGCGGGCGACAGTGGGGCATCCACTGGACCTGGTTAGAAGGTAGGAGGGAGAGAGAGAGGCAGTAGGGGAGGCAGAAAACGGTTAGTAGCACACTGAGCCATTGAAGCAACACAGATGTCAGAACAGAACAAGCCTGTTTCAGGGTAACCAGCTTCTGTACACTGCTTGATATACATACAGTGCATAGCAGGATATACACCAATGTATACAGAGGATTCACAGGTAGGTTTGAGGCTGCCTTTCTGTGTCTTAAGGTCCTGGATAGTGATTGTAGGCTAGGTCGAAAAGGTACGTCTTGAGATCTCGCTCTGGCAGGGTGTTCCAGAGGTTGTGGGCATAGAAACTAAAAGCTGCCTCTCCGTGTTTCTTGGTCCTGGCTTTTGGAACTGTTAAAAGTTCAGTACCTGAGGATCTGAGTGGTCTGTTGGGCATGTACCTAACAAGCATGGCTGAAATGTATTCTAGTGCGTGACTGTGGAGAGATTTATAGACTAGTAATAGTATTTTAAAGTCTATTCTAGAGTTGACAGGTAACCAGTGTAGTGATTTTAACGCTGGTGTGATGTGTGCCCTTCGTCTAGTCTTAGTGAGGACTCGTGCTGCAGCATTCTGTATCATTTGTAGCTTAGAGATTGCTTTCTTTGGTAGGCCTGATAGTAGAGCATTGCAGTAGTCCAGCCTGCTTGTGATGAAACCATGCATTAGTCTTTCGGTGTCAACCTGAGAGAGAAAGGGTTGCACCTTGGCAATGTTCCTTATGTGGTAAAAAGATGTCTTTGTAATATTCTTGATGTGGTTTTCGAAATTAAGATCTGAGTCAAGTATGACACCTAGGTTTTTAGCCTGGCAATTGGTGTCAATTTCCAGAGTTTTTAAATGTGCAGATAGTTTCTCTCTTTCAGCTTTTTCTCCAATGATCAGTACTTCTTTTTTGTCCTGATTTAGTTGGAGGAAATTATGTGACATCCATACATTTATATCCGTAATACACTTGAGAAGGCAGTCAACCAAGCTGTAGTTACTGGGTGTTACAGAAATATAGAGTTGGGTATCATCTGCGTAGCTATGGTAGCTAATGTTGTGCCTCCTAATGACACTGCCAAGGGGCAGCATGTACAGGCTGAAAAGTAGAGGTCCTAGGATCGATCCTTGGGGCACCCCACAGGTCATAGGGATCTTTCCTGAACTATGGTCACCGAGGGCAACGGTCTCCTGTGACGCAGACCAATATAGCGCCTATGCGCAGAGATGTAGTCTATCAATATAGGGCTGGGTCCAAGTAGCATACATGAGTGGGTCACGAGACGAGAGAGGGAGGAAGGGTGGATCGATCCCAACCCCTCCACTGCTGCCGAGGGCTTCCTCTCTCTCGTTCGCCAAGACTTCCCAGTCGGTTGGATCGCGGTGCTCGTCTTCTCTCCTGGGCAGTACTGTCCGGCCGAATCATCCACCCAGGGTCGCACACCAGCTGTAGGTTTGAAACACTCTGCTTCCACCAACCACACACTGGTCCACCGTGCTCCCGCTGTGCTTGTCTGCCCGCTCCTATATAAAACATGGGGAAGGGAAGCACACCCCTCCCCCTATAGGGTATTGCCCACAGCTGTGTGCCAATCACTCCGTAAGCACCGCTAGCGTGGTGGAAGCTGACACCAATGAGAGATTGATTAGGCTCACCCTGCCATTGTGTGCACCCTCTTGTCACCCAGTGACAATTAGTGGACTCCTTTGGCCTGTAATGGGGCTCGGTGGGTGAACGACGATCCGTCTGTCCCTTTGTGGGTTTGGGGCGAAGCCTGGCGGGTTGTGTTACGGTGCGTAACCGCTCCCTGTCTGGCTCTCCCCTCACGCGCCCACCCTGCCCTCAGATGGGTGTGGCGGGTGGGGACCAGTGCTTGGGTTGCGCCAATCTTCGATGTGGTCGTGCTACCTTTGAGCTCTGGCTTGGTAACCTCGGCTGGCCTTTTTGTTACTGGGTTCAGTATGATGTGGTCGTGTAGCTCCGCTCATGCCAATAAGGAGCTTGTCCTGTGGGGCGAAGCTCCACGAAATAGAACAAGGGTTACTTATTGTAATCCGTTTTACAGTATGAGTGGAGCGAAGCTGCAACCATCATTCAGCCACGACTGCAGAGACCACATTGCGCATATCAACCAAATGAAAGGAAGCAGGCACGCGCGTAAGAAGGCCTATCTCAAAGTAATCACATTTTTATTAGGTCAGTAACTGTAATCTAATTACCGAAAATCCAAACGTTATCCCTAACATTACTTGGGCTATAGTTACTGGAAAAAGTAATTTGATTAGGCTACATAATCCATTAGTTTGTAATCAGTTACTCTCAACACTGCCCCCCCCCCCCCACACACACACCCCTCATCATCTCTCCCCCCCCCCCACACACACACACCCCTCATCATCTCTCCCCCCCCCCCCACACACACACACCCCTCAGCATCTCCCCCCCCCCCCCCCCACACCCCTCATCATCTCCCCCCTCCCACCCCCCCACACCCCTCAGTATCTCCCCCCCCCCACACACACACACACCCCTCATCATCTCCCCCCCCCCCCACACACCCCTCATCATCTCTCCCCCCCCCCACACACACCCCTCAGTATCTCCCCCCCCCACACACACACACACCCCTCAGTATCCCCCCCCCCCCCCACACACACACACACCCCTCAGCATCTCCCCCCCCCCCACACACACACACACCCCTCATCATCTCCCCCCTCCCACCCCCCCACACACACACAAACCCCTCAGTATCCCCCCCCCCCACACACACACACACCCCTCAGCACCTCTCCCCCCCCCCACACACACACACACACCACTCAGTATCTCTCCCCCCCCCCACACACACACACCCCTCAGCATCCCCCCCCCCCCACACACCCCTCAACATCTCCCCCCCCCCACACACACACCCACCCCTCAGCACCTCCCCCCCCCCCTCCCACACACACACACACACACACCCCTCAGCATCCCCCCCCCCCACACACCCCTCAACATCTCCCCCCTCCCACACCCACACACCTCAAAAGAGATTCATCAACAACAAACACGGCAGCCAAGCGAGTCGTTTAAAGGGTGGCTGCAATTAGCGAGCGGAGTCACAGCCGTTGCATACTAAACACCGCTTCGCTTTCCCTCACTTCCCTCACACTAATGTCCCATTACCGCGTCCCATTAATTAATTCACTCTTTGGCATTGAAGTCGCGAGGCGCGCGCCGCGTTATAAATAGTCTGTGCGTCGTGTGTCGCCGTCACTACTTTGTGCATCGTGACCAAGCTCTTTCCGCTGTTTAATTAACAGCGGTGTGTTTACTGAATGAACCGTCAACTTTTGTTTTTTCATGTGATTATCCCTAGAACGTTGTTTCATAAATAGCGTTTGTTTTAGCGCGCTAACGGCCGTGTGCTGTTCACACGCTCGTCCAGGGGCCCCGGGCGTCATCGTGAGGTCAACTCATTCATTATGCAAACAACTTTATTGCCCTGGGCCTACGTCATGATGACACGT
>NC_140261.1:5983125-5995625 GCF_949987555.1 Borostomias antarcticus
AGGGATATAAGTGCATACATTAACCCACACACACTCATTCTCTCTACAAGGGTGACGTCTGGAGGTCTGTTTGCCACCGACCCTGTGTGTGTGTGTGTGTGTGTGTGTGTGTGTGTGTGTGTGTGTGTGTGTGTATGTGAAGAAAAAGTGGGTCATGGCGCTTACGCTCCACTTCCTGTGGTTTGGGTGTGTCCGTATGCAACTAAGCTTGTGTGTGCGTGTGTGTATGGGCAGACAAGGAGGCAGGTGAGAACCCACAATGCTTTGCACTGCCACCCACTCTAGTGGGCAGTGACCATCCCGCTTCCTCCTTCCTCTATGAGCTATAGTTACCGTGCCAACCTGGAACTGACCATCCTATGGCGTTAGCGATGCCCTCATCCGTGCTACCAATGTTACACAAGATCTATTTCTCTAGGCCTTTCTTTAAGATGAGATGCGAGTAGCTCTCCTTCAGTGTGCGTTTCTTCAGCAGCATCTCTCTCATCCTCCTGTTGAGACCATGACATAACTTTCACTCTGCAACTTCATAACAGAACAGAAGACTCGAAACGAACAGCAGATGAGGAAAATTCTCAGGACTTCTTTTATTAAGAGAATTCCAGAACATAAGAGAGGGACCAGACACCTGCGATTCGTCAGAGAAGGTTCCAAATTCGTCTTAAAAAAACCAAGTTGTTTAGAAAAGCTGAGCGGACAGCGTGGGCCGACGGCGGAGGGGCTGTTTGGACTGAGGGGGGGGTCAGTCAGCAGGGTCGTCAAGGAGACAGGTCGGACGTGTCGGCTGTTCCCGGAATGTTTCACATGTTCCGTCTTCCTCTTTCTTATGGACAACACGCTTCAACACGCTATTTTTTTTTTTTTTAACATAAATGAATGAAAAAAACAGCAAAGAGACACAAGCGAAGGAAACTCACTGCACATTTAGAGGTCAAAAAAGAATCGGTGGAACCGTTAATAAACATGGAACAGGGGAACCGTGGGGTCGGGGGGGGGGGGTTTAAATGTGGCGCGATGGGGGAAGGAAAACACAGGAACACACAACTCACAACGAAGCCAATCAGTGGGGCGGGGTGGGGGGAGGGGGCAGGGACTCACTTCCTACACCAAACAAGCCTTCAACAATCATGAAATGCCGTTTTAAAAAAGATTTTAGTGTGTTCATCTTTGTTCAACTCACTGGCTTGCAGACACTTGATATGACCACTGCAAATCTGCAAGGGCGTCTCTTTATTCAGCTTTGCGTTTGTGCTAGAAATCTGTACGGATACTTATAAAATCATTGATAAAAATATTCCTCTGTTAACAATACGCCTTGGAGGGATAACCACGTGAGAATGAGGGATGGGGTGGCGGGCGGGGCGTCGGGGCCGGGGGATGGGGTGGCGGGCGGGGCGTCGGGGCCGGGGGTCTCGAGGACTCGGCAGTGTTGCTACTCGGCCTTGGCCTCCTCCTTCTCCGCCTCGGGGGCTGCCTCCACCTGCAGGACGGGGGGGAGAGAGACCAGGGGTGAGAGGTCATCAGTAGGGAGGAGAGAAGACAAGAGAGGACACACAACAGCAGGCCAACCATGTGTGTGTACGTGTCCAGTGATTAAGTGCGGTGTGGTACTGAAACGTGTTTGACAGGACAGGGCTGAAAGACCCGGTCTGGTGTCTCTACTGCCTGTAGCTGTGCTGCCGTTCAGAGAGGGGCCGTTCAAGATACCATCTCTACCAAAGAGACCGCCTCGCTGGTCTTGGCCTCCATGTTCTTAGAAAGTTTTTTGGCCTTTTATCACCCAGTATGTAACATAGATGTAATGTTTGTGTGTGTGTGTGTGTGTGTGTGTGTGTGTGTTTGACGGTGAAGTACCTCATCGGTCTCGGCCTGTGTGTGTGTGTGTGTGTGTGAGGCAGGCATACTTCATCGGTCTTGCCCTGTGTGTGTGTATGTGAGGGAGGCATACTTCATTGGTCTTGGCCAGTGTGTGTATATGTGTGTGTGAGGGGGCCTGTGTGTGTGTGCGTGTGAGTTAGGGGGCCTGTATGTGTGTGTGTGTGAGGGGGCCTGTGTGTGTGTGTGTGTGAGGGGGCCTGTGTGTGTGTGTGTGTGTGTGTGTGTGTGTGAGGGGGCCTGTGTGTGTGAGGGGGCCTGTGTGTGTGAGGGGGCCTGTGTGTGTGAGGGGGCCTGTGTGTGTGAGGGGGCCTGTGTGTGTGTGTGTGTGTGAGGGGGCCTGTGTGTGTGTATGTGTGAGTTAGGGGGCCTGTGTGTGTGTGTGTGTGAGTTAGGGGGCCTGTGTGTGTGTGTGTGAGGGGGCCTGTGTGTGTGAGTGTACCTCATTGGTTTTGGCTTCTCCGTTCTCAGAGTGGTTCTCCTCGTTGGCCTCCTCCTCTGCGTTCTCCTTCGCCTTGCTCTTGGCCTTCTTGTCCTCCTTCTTGTCGTTCACCGCCTTGTCTTTCTGTGGGGGGGGGGGGGGGCAAAGGGGCCGTTAGGGAGCAGGATTCTCCCCACAGACAGAACCATCTGGGGGGCAGTGTTCTGGGGGCTCACCTTGGCTGCCTTCTTCACCTTTGGCTCAGGCTTGGTAGCGGTTGGTTTCTAGAGGGTAAACAATGACAACGGTTACTCTCCACATCGTCAACTAGTCACAGTATTGGAAACCTATTGATTAAACAGATCTCTAACTGGTTCAAATGGTTTCTTTAACTGTTTAGACGCTAATCATTCGTAATATTCCCATTTGTGTGGTCAAAGAACTTCTACTCCTACTTTTAAGTGCATATTAACCTAATTTGCTTTGTAGAACAGTGTTAAATGTGATTTTATAGAAGTGTATCTGCATCAGTTACTAGTAGTATGAGATTTGTTGATTAAATTAGCTGATAATAGTATAATTAACTCATTAAATGTGTGTAGTCCTTTGTTATGGTGACTGTCTTTGAAATCAGTGGAGATAAACTTCCTATGCATCAATAATAGATTATAATAGTGTTTACATGTGTTTATGTCAGTAATAAGTGGGGTTGTGTGTAAATAAAAGTATTGAATTGCTAGTTCTAAGTGTTCACTGGTGTTTCTGTGTGTAAAACCATGTTTTAACTTATAAAATTGGGTTTTGTAGCTGTTTATATGCCTTAACAGCTGATAGGATGCTATTTAACTGGTTGTGTGTGTTAAAACCATGTTTTAAGCTCTGTTACTGGTGAAGTGTGTTAACAGTGATGGTCTCAGGCACAGAGACACAACCTACCGCTGATAACCGGAGGGATCTCCTCTTCGGCTGGAACACAAGAGAGAGAACGCTGTTAAAACAGTGTTATTACATTGTAACAACTACAGGGAGGTGTATTTAGCAGGATGTGAGATATTGTATATCATAATTTTGTACAATGAACAGACATTATCCCTAATTACCAAGAATATGTCATCTAATTGGTTAAAATTCAATTATTTTAAATCATTTAAGATCTTAGCGATGCCGTCATACGTGCAGCCATCTTACCTCCTCCTTGGCGTCCCCCTCTCCTCCCTGCTGGGCACAAACACAGATACACAGGTTATACACTTAAAAATAAGGATTGTTTCATTGTAACAACAGTATGCACTACTGTGTTGATGACAAACATTCTCAAGGTGCAAAAATGTGATATTCTGAACAAATGTGGGGGGCTTGCAAAAACTTTTCAATATCAAGTGAAAATAGTATATAAATTTGAAATTATCTGGTTTTATGGCAAGAAATCCCTTATACATTTTATTGGGATATTCATTTAGAAGTATATTTCGAGACAACAAGCACATGGACTTGTGACACCAGATCTAGAGGTCTCAGACTGTACGGATCTCTCTCTCTCCTCATCTCTCTCTCGTTTCATGGGTCTTCTTTTGAAAACTCGCGCGGGAGGGTTTAGGCGAGGGGGAGGAGCTCAGACTGAGCACCGCGACACCCCCTGCCGGTAGAACCACGCTATCGCAGCCATTTGGGACCACGAACAAAGAGAAAAAATATAAGATTTTATCGAAATGCGACGGCCAATGCAGATTTTTACGATCATAATATCAACTAGAGATACTAATGTGATTTCTCATATCGGTTTTGGGTAAATTGGGGGGCATTTGTCGCTAACTGAACCGTTTGTTCTCGAGAGGTCGGCGACGAAGGAAGACTTGGGCTGCAAAGCATGGCTGCTGCTTGTGCTTTAACTGCATGAGACCAGAGAGACTTCTGACTCCCCAAAGGACCGCGGCGCATAAGAGAGAAACCGGGGTTAAAACCCTCTCGCCTGCAGGAAAATCTTCATTCATACATACAAAAAATACATATAATTTTTAGAAAATACTCTCAAAATAGCGTCGACGTATTTGTCGAGGAAATTAGGTTATAATTAAGTAACGGTTGAGAGGGATGGCTTCATATTCATTTACATAGTATCATTAGCTGTCTACTTCGTATAACTCTCTAAATCGTCCGCACAATACGTACCTTTCTCTTGGGCATGTTGATTTCTTGGAGGATATCTTGCAAAGACAACTAGAAAGTGTTAGGCTATATTGTGTGGTGAGTTCAGTGCATGTGAAGAAGGCGAGTGTGTCCCTGTGCGCGGCAGTGTAGTAAACACACAGGAACAGAGAGCAGAGTGGCTGAATGGGGGGAGGGGTGCGGCTAAAGGCATGATTGATGGGCTCTCAACCAATCACAGAGCGGCATTAGGAGCTGCAGAATACTTGGAATGTGGGAGCCGGTGAGGTGTTAAAGGGGTTAGAAGGTATCATTGAAAATAAAATCGCCATATGGTAGCATGAAGCACATAAGCGAGGGAAAAAAATCGATATAAGATCTTTGTGCATTCATTGTTTCTGCTTTTTTACCACTCGTAGTCTGAGAAAACATGGTTCCGAATTGCGTGCATCCCCACACGACTAGATAGCCGTTTTAATACTTTACATCTGGGTAAAATGTGGAGGGAAATACAGCAGTATTTCGGTTCCGTGCTGGAGTCCAATATGGCGCCCTTCTTCCTCGACACATTTTTGTTTGTCGGCTTTCCTAAATTCATGTGAGGAGAGAGCAGGTCGCGTCGCCTGTAGGTGGCTACAAAGATCCGCCTATGAGCAGTGTGTCTGCTGGAGGACTCCTGCGCCCCTAGCGGCCGATCAGCGCATCTCTGATCCAGGGCTCCCTTACCACATCTCTGATCCAGGTCTCTGATCCAGGGCTCCCTTACCCCGGGAAATCACTGCAGGTACTTTCGACAACACTGGATTAATGCTCATCCCCTAAACAAGCATCCCCACGACAAGCAGTTTGCAAGTGTATTCAATTCAAGACTTTTCCAAAAGCTATGATTCCCACCTGGGGAGCACAGATAGTCTTGAAATGATCTCTTGTGTGCAACCTCTGATGTGTTGTTGTGTTAGAATACACGAAATCAACAGCCTGATTCATGAATTAGGCCTTTCATAGATAGACTAGTGTAGGATAGACTAATGTAGGCCTATAGTTGTTGTTGTTTTTTAGCAGATCCATCTTGAGTGCCAGGAGGATGGCAGCCGTTATAAAACAGGCCTATCCTCGGAGGGAAGCCTAGATGCAAATGTGTCTGCTCACTGACAATCAAATATTTTTCTCAATCATTTACAGTAGAGATGTCAACACAAGAAGTGCGACTATAGACCACCAGGCTACAAATGGGAGATTGTCGATGAGAGGAAGGATATCTCGGGTAGAGGGAGGGAGAGAGGGAGAGAGAGGGAGGGAGAGAGAGAGGGAGAGAGAGAGAGAGAGGGAGGGAGAGAGAGAGGGAGAGAGAGAGAGGGAGAGAGAGAGAGAGAGGGAGGGAGGGAGAGAGAGAGGGAGAGAGAGAGGGAGGGGGAGAGAGAGAGGGAGAGAGAGAGAGAGGGAGGGAGAGAGAGAGGGAGAGAGAGAGGGAGAGAGAGAGAGAGGGAGAGAGGGAGAGAGAGAGGGAGGGAGAGAGAGAGGGAGAGAGAGAGAGAGGGAGGGAGAGAGAGAGGGAGAGAGAGAGGGAGAGAGAGAGAGAGAGAGAGAGAGAGGAGAAGAAAGGGGCGGGGAGGGAGAAGAGAGGCGGGGGGAGAATGCGAGGTCCATCCAGCCTGTGTGACTGGGAGCATTTGCGCAGACAAGCTGCGCCGTTGCCACCAGGATTTGACTGCAAATTGTTTTCTCCGGATCGTCGCTTTCACGTTATTTCACCATCATCTCTTTTTAAGAAAGATAATCTGTCACATTACTGGGCCGTCGTCGGATTCAAGAACATGGTGATCAAAGTTTACATAGCGACGTCCTCTGGCTCCACTTCGGTAAGGAGAAAGAAAAAGATTGAGAACAAACTTTGTGTTCTGTCATCCCATGCAGGATGGCGGTGATGATGCTGATACGGTAACATTATATACGTTGTTGGGCTTTTCGCCATGCAAACAAGCCTACTGAAATATTGAATAGGGTATCAATAAAATTGTTTGAATGTCATGAGTGTAGCCTGCCAAAGGCGGTATATTTGCAGTGCCCGTATCGGATAGAAATCCCAGCAAACACACAACGTCAGGGAGACGTTCAGATCACGTCTTAATAACGTCCGTCAGTCCAGAACCCCATTTGTACGTCTGCTGGACCCCTCAATATTCACACGTCTGGCTTGGACCCCTCTAAGACGTCTGTGGACGTGCAGAACGGGTTCAATATCTGAACGTGTAAAGAAACTTTCATTCTGGCTCCTAATTGGATGTCTTTGGACGTCCGGAAAAGACGAAAAAGACATCTAAAAGACGTATTTTAGACGTGTCTTTGCTCAGTGGGATGTAGGCTACTCGTGTAGTATTTGGTACAGGGTAGTGCACCCCTCCTGTAGTCTTGTACCCTGCCTATACACGGTTTTGAGTTCCTCTCTCGCAGAGGAAGTGAGCGGTAAGCAAACTTCTCTCTCTCTAAATAAGGCAGTGTGTTCACTCAGTCTGCGTGTCTGCTCGTTTCCTGCCTCCTTCTGTCTGGAGACTGGCCCGTCAGCTGCAGAAGTAGATAGTAGTTAACAGCGCCTAGCAGCAGTGTGGTGACGGGACATGCGGGTCATGTGCTCATGACCGTGCAGAAGTGCGTTGAAAGGAGCTGTAGGGTCGATGACAGAGCCCAGGGGTTCAGTTTGACATTACCTGGTCAACACTGAGGAGTAGAAAAGATCTAGTCCACAAAATGTTGTCCCCTCCCCTCCTCTCCATCCCTCCCCTCTCCGCCCCTGTCCTCGCTCCGTCTCCCTCTACGCCTAGTCATCCTCTCATTGCCCTTCTCTGCTCTCTGCTTATTTTTACCCCCCCCCCCTCACACACACACACCTACCCCTTCCCTGCTACGCCCCCACCCCAGCCAGAGGACCTCCAGCTGTAGGCCTGCTGGTTCTTCCCAGACAGAGTTGGGTGGAATGGCGATGATGCAACTCTCCAGGGTCTCCTCAGTAATGCAGCTGCTGGCGTTTAGGAGCCGTCAGTCCAGCCTGTTACAGGTCTGTCAGTCCCAGCCTGTTACAGGTCTGTCAGTCCCAGCCTGTTACAGGTCTGCTGCATGTCAGTCCAGCCTGTTACAGGTCTGTCAGTCCCAGCCTGTTACAGGTCTGTCAGTCCAGCCTGTTACAGGTCTGCTGCATGTCAGTCCAGCCTGTTACAGGTCTGCTGCATGTCAGTCCAGCCTGTTACAGGTCTGCTGCATGTCAGTCCAGCCTGTTACAGGTCTGTCAGTCCAGCCTGTTACAGGTCTGCTGCATGTCAGTCCAGCCTGTTACAGGTCTGTCAGTCCAGCCTGTTACAGGTCTGCTGCATAACCGGCTAGACATCTCAGATATGAGGAATCCACGCTCGGATCTATTCACAGCAGACAGGGGACCCTCACCCCCACCACCTCCCTGTCCTTCGTTGTCTGGCTAGTTTGTCCCCGGGCTCCAGCTACCAGGGCCTGTCCACCCAGAGCCAGCGCTGTCTCCATGGCCTTGTCAGTACATTAGAATTGTAAACTTTGTTATTCTCTCACTGTTGCTCTAGAAAAAACAGTGCCCTGTAATACAAGTCTTTCCATGCTGAGGCGGTGTCCTATCCTTAATAACACGTCGGTAATAACACATGGCTGATAACACGTTGGTAATAACACATGGCTGATAACGTTGGTAATAACACATGGCTGATAACACGTTGGTTATAACACATGGCTGATAACACGTCGGTAATAACACATGGCTGATAACACGTCGGTAATAACACATGGCTGATAACACGTCGGTAATAACACATGGCTGATAACACGTTGGTAATAGCACATGGCTGATAACACGTCGGTAATAACACATGGCTGATAACACGTCGGTAATAACACATGGCTGATAACACGTAGGTAATAACACATGGCTGATAACACGTCGGTAATAACACATGGCTGATAACACGTCGGTAATAACACATGGCTGATAACACGTCGGTAATAACACATGGCTGATAACACGTTGATAATAACACATGGCTGATAACACGTCGGTAATAACACATTGCCAGTAAGAACAGTTAATAGTTCCCAGCCGACTGTCTGGCAGGACCGCACTACAGCTGTCTGGGGGACAGTGCATTACTGCCCATTGATTTCTTGTTTTGAGTGGATTCAACAGTCTGGCAGAGGACACACACACATGAACACACACACACACACACTGTGACAGGCAGCGTTATCTCCATATCTCCGTGCTGGATCTGTTTTCTGTACTGTCTGTTGATAACATCTAATCAACAGCGATGGGCAGTCGACCCGTGCTCATCAGACAGGATCTCCCCCACACAAGGCCGTGAGGTCATCCCCCTGTTTGGACAGCTGGGGGATTGGCAGTCTTTACTGAAATACCATCCCAGTTGATGTGATCATCATTGATTTATTCGCATGGTTGTCTGTCACATATCCTATTGTGTCAGACCGGTGATGAGTTCAGAGAGAGAGAAAGAGAGAGAGAGAGAGAGAGATGGGGGGGGATTGAGAGGGATTGATTCCAGCTTGGTCTGGGACAAAGCTTTCACATGTCTGTTCTGGCTGCTTTTAATCTTTTTCTGAACCGGTGTTCTGTCCTTTTAGGTGGCTGTGTGTTGTCTCTGTCTGGTTAAAAGCATCTGTCGAAGATTGACGATTTCATGACATGATTTTATGACCTGACGTTTATGGATATAGCCTACTGTAAGTCATTTGCCTTAGCTTCCTTGTCTGGTGACCTCTGCCCAGCCAGCTTATCCAATCAGACAGCTCCTCCCTGCAGGCTGATGACATCAGATCAGGAAGAAAACAGAATGTTCATCTTGGATTACCATAATGCTGCATGTGTGTGTGCTAACCCAATCAGAGCCACATAACCCAATCGTACCAAGAATGTGTCCCTACACAATGGGCTTTAAACCTGCCGACAGCGAGAGAGAGAGAGAGAGAGAGAGAGAGAAAGGAAAGAAGGAAGAGAGGTAGGAGTGTCTGTCCCTGGGGCTCTGGAGGAAGGGATCGCGGGTCATCACATTTCAGAGAGAGAGGGAGGGAGAGTGAAAGTGAGGTTGTTGACAGTGGGCCAGAGGAATGCTTTGGATGTAACACCTGACCCTGTAACGCCATCAACAACAACAGACAGTGCAGGTTGACACCACCCTGGAGGCCGTTCCCAGCTAGTGTAGATCTGTGGAGGATATTTACTGTATATGATGATGATATAGATTCGATCAGTGGGCAAGTTTGAGCCATTTCCATTTCCTTAGACCTATCCAAGCCCTCCAGGTTTATATGAGTCTGAGGTGAGGGGGCCTGACATTTTTGGAAGGACAGGGCCCCAGTAGTGAAGCCCTGCAGTATCCCCCTCACCCTTACCCCTCCCAAGATGTGACCCATAACAACGCCTCTTGTGATCCCGTGCCCCCATGGTTAGTCACAGCCCAGCGGCGTACATGGACATCAGTCAGTGGGGATAACCGGCAGAGCTGAATAGCCCTCCCCCAGTGGGACTTCTAGGGTTATAGTGGTGACTGGGATCACGACATGATGGTCTTGAGGTCATAGCCCCGGCAGTCTCATCTCACTGCAACACACAGGGCCTAGAACCCAGGTAGAAACAGAGGAAGCCAGGACCTAGTAACCATAGAATCGGATGAAGTCTACAACCAGCTGAGAGATCTGGCGAGGCAGAGAGAGAGAGTGGAAGAGTGGAGAGAGAGGGAGAAAGAGGGGCGCACACACACACACACACACACACACATGCTCCCAGAGAAGGGAGAGTTGTATTAGACTCCAGCCTTTATCCTACCTGTATAGAAACAGGATGTAATTTGGAAATACCCTTGGTGGAATTATGAACAACTACCCGAGGTTCACTTCTGATCACGCTGGCGAGACCTCTGTGTTTACGTGCGCTATTAAACCTGCTATGTTATGATCTGCCAGTTGTTCCTATCTGTGTGTCAAAGGTTAAAACAACTCAAAACTATGACTCGGTGGGTGGGTGTTCTGAAGGAGTCTGTTTTGTGTGTGTGTGTGTGTGTGTGTGTGTGTGTGTGTGTGTGTGTGTGTGTGTGTGTGTTTAAAGAGGCTGATATGCTTGTGAGTGAGGGTGAGCTCACCTCAGGGCGGTGGGGAGAGAGCGTTGGTCTGCGTTGTGTGGTCAGGGGCTGTAGGACCTGTGTGCTGGGGTCTGGTGACCTGGTGACCTACAGTAGCTCCTCTAATACTGGCGTGGGAAACGGCTACTCAGATAACCTCTCTGAGTCTCTAGATCCCCCTGCCAAGGCTTCTCTCAGGCCTGGACAGCCTTACCTGATCCACCATACTAGACCGTTAGCACGCTCCCCTGACAGATATTGATCAGGGTCTCTGTTTTGGACGAAGTGTAGCCAATCGATATGTGGTAATTGATTAGGTCTGGCTAGTCTGATGCAGTCACCCGGGCTCATGTGATGCACATGATATACATACAGTATATCTATATACAGTATATTATTATTATTAATATTATTATTATTATTATTATTATTATTATATACACTATATGTGTACAGTATATTATTATTGTTACTGTATGTACAGTATATCTATCTACACTATATTATTGTTATGTACAGCATATCTATACTGTATATGTACACTGTATTATTATTGATACTGTAAGCACAGTATAGCTACATACAGTGTGTACAGTATATTATTGTTGTGTACAGTATATCTATATATGAACACTATCAGGTGAACTGTTCAGAAAGTAATGAACAGCCCATTTTAGAGCAGCAACAGTATTTGGACACTGGACATCTGTTTATCTATAGGGAAGGAGTGTTTATCTATAGGGTAGGAGTGTTTATCTATAGGGAAGGAGTGTTTTTCTATAGGGTAGGAGTGTTTATAGGGTAGGAGTGTTTTTCTATAGGGTAGGAGTGTTTATCTATAGGGTAGGAGTGTTTATCTATAGGGAAGGAGTGTTTTTCTATAGGGTAGGAGTGTTTATCTATAGGGAAGGAGTGTTTTTCTATAGGGTAGGAGTGTTTATCTATAGGGTAGGAGTGTTTATCTATAGGGTAGGAGTGTTTATCTATAGGGTAGGAGTGTTTATCTATAGGGTAGGAGTGTTTTTCTATAGGGTAGGAGTGTTTATCTATAGGGTAGGAGTGTTTTTCTATAGGGTAGGAGTGTTTATCTATAGGGTAGGAGTGTTTTTCTATAGGGTAGGAGTGTTTATCTATAGGGTAGGAGTGTTTTTCTATAGGGTAGGAGTGTTTTTCTATAGGGTAGGAGTGTTTTTCTATAGGGTAGGAGTGTTTATCTATAGGGTAGGAGTGTTTTTCTATAGGGAAGGAGTGTTTTTCTATAGGGTAGGAGTGTTTTTCTATAGGGTAGGAGTGTTTTTCTATAGGGTAGGAGTGTTTATCTATAGGGTAGGAGTGTTTATCTATAGAGAAGGAGTGTTTTTCTATAGGGTAGGAGTGTTTATCTATAGGGAAGGAGTGTTTTTCTATAGGGTAGGAGTGTTTATCTATAGGGTAGGAGCGTTTTTCTATAGGGTAGGAGTGTTTATCTATAGGGTAGGAGTGTTTATCTATAGGGTAGGAGTGTTTATCTATAGGGTAGGAGTGTTTTTCTATAGGGTAGGAGTGTTTATCTATAGGGTAGGAGTGTTTTTCTATAGGGTAGGAGTGTTTAACTATAGGGTAGGAGTGTTTATCTATAGGGTAGGAGTGTTTTTCTATAGGGTAGGAGTGTTTATCTATAGGGTAGGAGTGTTTCTATAGGGTAGGAGTGTTTTTCTATAGGCTAGGAGTGTTTTTCTATAGGGTAGGAGTGTTTATCTATAGGGTAGGAGTGTTTCTATAAGGTAGGAGTGTTTTTCTATAGGCTAGGAGTGTTTCTATAAGGTAGGAGTGTTTTTCTATAGGGTAGGAGTGTTTTTCTATAGGGTAGGAGTGTTTCTATAGGGTAGGGGTGTTTTTCTATAGGGTAGGAGTGTTTATCTATAGGGTAGGAG
>NC_140261.1:6003125-6010625 GCF_949987555.1 Borostomias antarcticus
TCTCTCTGTCCTCCCCCTCTCTCTCTCCCTCCCTTCCTCTCTCTCTCCCTCCCTTCCCCTCTCTCTCTCTCTCTCTCTCTCTGTCTCTCTCTGTCCTCCCCATCTCTCTCTCTCCCTCCCTTCCTCTCTCTCTCTCTCTCTCACTTCCCCTCTCTCTCTCTCTGTCTCTCTGTCCTCCCCCTCTCTCTCCCTCCCTTCCTCTTTCTCTCTCTCTCTCTCTCTCTCTCTCTGTCCTTCCTCTATCTCTCCCTCCCTTCCTCTCTCTCTCTCTTTCTCTCTCTGTCCTCCCTCCCTCTCTCTGTCCTCCCTTTCTCTCTCCCTCCCTTCCTCTCTCTCTCTCTCTCTCTCTCTATCTCTCTGTCCTTCCTCTATCTCTCCCTCCCTTCCTCTCTCTCTCTCTCTCTCTCTCTCTCTCCCTGTCCTTCCTCTATCTCTCCCTCCCTTCCTCTCTCTCTCTCTTTCTCTCTGTCCTCCATCCCTCTCTCTGTCCTTCCTCTGTCTCTCCCTCCCTTCCTCTCTCTCTCTCTCTCTCTCTCTCTCTCTCTTCCTCTCTGTCCTGTATCTCTCTCTGGCACCTTGGCTCCCCCTGTCTGCCATGCTGGGTACTGCAGAGAGGTGGGGCCATCACAACAGACGGGGTTTCTCAGTCACAGTGTCAATGTATAAACAACACCATCCATTTTAACCTAACATAACCCAATTTGATCTCTCTCTCCCTCTCTCTCTCTCTCTCTCTCTCTCTCTCTCTCTCCCTCTGTCCCTCTCCCTCTCTTTCTCTTATCTCTCTCTGTCTCTCTTCAATTCAGTTTTCAATTCAAAGAGCTTTGTTGGCATGGGAAACATACGTTTACATTGCCGAAGCAAACATCACAAAATATCAAAAATGTTCAAATATAAATGTGAATACAAGTGAATTGAGTGAGTAAGTGTAATATTTACAAATGTATTTACATTTCTCTCTCTCTGTCTGTCTCTCTCTCTCTCTCTCTCTCTCTCTCTCTTTCTCTCTTTCTCTCTCTCTGTAGGAGGCGGAGGCTCTGGCTTTGAAAGAATAGGGACAGCAGTAGCCTTAATGTCCTTCAGAACCTCAGACCCAAACCCCCCCTGACCAGAACCAGCATTGGACCAGTCATTTCACCCAGCGTCAGTCTCCAGTTTTCCCGGGCTGTTCATTTCTGAATGTGTTTATGTTGTTTGATGTTGTTGATATGTGTAATCTGTGCACGGCTGTGCCTTATGTGATCAGCTGCCAGAGAGGAGGTACTAGAGCCGAGGATGATGGGTAACCAGGAAACAACCCTGCTTCCTGCCGTCAACTTCAGCCCATTGGTCAATCAGTCTGAATGATAAAATACTTCACATTGTTGTTTTTTTTATGTGTACTTGCAGTTAGCCACAACAAACCGTGTGCTCTCTTAGAATGATACTTAAATTAGTATCTGCCAAGTTCAGGAACAGGAATATGACCCCATACCGGCTCGCTTTTTTTGTGTGAATAAGTATCAAACATTATTTGTTGATTTCTGACACATTCTGTAAACTGGGGGACCCGATTTTGATTGAATAATTGAAAGTGCTTCGCCTCACTCCTGTTTTATAACAAAATCTAGAGCACTTTGTCCAAGAGTTGTTGTATACCAAGGGCCCTTAATATTATTTTTTATTTTTCTCTATTTCAATTCAGTTTTGATAGCGAGCTAAATGTTTTCTATGAAATGCCATTGAAGGATACAGCATGCCAAATGTCTGTTTGTAAAGGGAGCAGGGTAGAGGTCTGAGGTCTGAACATGGTGTTGGTTGGCCCATGCCGTGGTTCTGTAGTCATAGTTCTGCTCATTCTGAACACGCATTCTGAACGCCGGTCTTCTTTCCGTTGTTCAGTCTGGCTAAATCGTCATCACCCCCCCTCCCGTCACGGGTGCTGGCCCTCACCCACGCCACAGCGATAGTCTTATTTTTGTGTACAATAAACATGAGTTTATAGATGCTGACTTTTTGTCTTCTTTGGTTATAACATACATCCTCTTTGGTTATAACATACATCCTCTTTGGTTATAACATCAGTGTTTCCCACAGGATTTTGGGCAGCTATGGCGGGTGGACCTCCGACCCTGTAGGGGGGTCCGGGGGCATTTTTAATTTTTAACATTGTTAATTTAAATGCATCAATTTGGCACACTTTGAGAGCAAAATCAAGAAGCCGTAGCAATTTAATCATCGGACCACATTTGGTCATGAAAGGGGATGGCAAAGAAGTAGTCATACACAAATGGTAAACGAGACAGGACTTTAATACATAATAATCAATCTTAAATAACATCCAGTGTCGTGCCCAGTCTTTTTCAATGAAAATACAGGTAACACCCTGACAAACAACTCAATGTGCCAAAGACCACATTTCCATCTACTGTACAAAAGGCTATTTAATGCAACATACTGCGGACATGAGCCCTCCAAATGTCAGTTCTGAAAAAGATAAATCTGGGGGGAAATGTGCCAGTGGAGCTGAAATGACTGCAATTGCTCAAAAGAGCCAGCTGACCATCATCTAATAGAGATCCCTCAGAGATGACCATCATCTAATAGAGATCCCTCAGAGATGACCATCATCTAATAGAGATCCCTCAGAGATGACCATCATCTAATAGAGATCCCTCAGAGATGACCATCATCTAATAGAGATCCCTCAGAGATGACCATCATCTAATAGAGATCCCTCAGAGATGACCATCATGCAGTCTGAACGAGGCTTCCCCTCTGACACTAACAGCTGCCTCACACCAGGGCAGAGGGCCTGGACATCTCACTGGTCTATATCTCTCACCCTCTCTCCCTCCCTCCTACTATCTAATGAGCCTCTGACACTAACAGTGTGAGTGTGTGTGTGAGAGAGAGAGTGTGTGTGAGAGAGAGAGAGAGTGTGTGAGAGAGAGAGTGTGTGTGTGAGAGAGAGAGAGTGTGTGAGAGAGAGAATGATGAGTGAGGGAGCTACTGTCATTGAAATTGTAGTTTCACATTTCACCACCTCCTTTGTAATTCACCACCTCCCTCAACCTTTCACATAGACAGGATGATCTCTCCAGGAGGTCGAGACACCTACTGTAGACGTCTGCTCCAGAATAACCATCCTTTGTCCCTTTGTCCCTGCAAGAATTACCGCCTTTTCTCATGTCACGTGTCTGTATTCTCGACCACTGTTGATGACGCCTGCCATTTAATATGACGTGCACAATGGGTTAGCCAATCACATCCTGGAAGCGCCATACCTGTGTTTTGCTTGAATATAAGGCCAGACTGGGGCACTTCACTTGGATAAACCACTCACGTGCGTTGTCCTGAAGTCCTTGCGCTCGTATGTTTTCTCAATAAACCAGACTTGACCTGTTTGAGCGAATCTTGGCAAATCCCTTTTTGACTAGATCAGTTAAAAATCTTCTACACTACCTGCCCTGCTGCCTCTACCTGCCCTGCTGCCTCTACCTGCCCTGCTGCCTCTACCTGCCCTCCTGCCATCAGAGAGTCAGAGTCAGTCCCTCTCTCTCTCTCTGTCCCTCTGAGAGACTGCTGGAGTCAGAGTCAGTCCCTCTCTCTCTCTCTCTCTGTCCCTCTCCCTCCACTGGCTCTGCTGGCTGCTGGTTGAGGCTGCTGGCTGGAGAGGAAGCTCTCCTGTTGTAAATAAACATTTCACTGTTATTTAATCCACTTTATTTTTTGACAAAAGCGTATGAATAATAATTATTCATAGGAAATATGTTTGGCTATTGACTTGGCATCTATTGTACGTTATCCTAGCTAGCAAGCCAACGTCACCTCAGGCTCTGCAGCAGTTTCTTCATCAGTCCTTCTCAGTCCTGTAGTCGCATGCTCGCTCAGACTACAGTCCTTTCCCGCTCCATTCACTTCGCCGTCAAAATAAATCGGTGTCGGCCTAGTTAGGAGAGGCGCTCATATTTACAAGTCTCAGATAAACATGAAACTTCACTTACCTAAGCAAAAGGGTCCATTTAAACAAATGCTGGGTTTTGAAGCATCGGCGCTACCATTAAATAACTTATTTAGACGCGTTCTGTCCGAGTGAAATTATTTTTCCGAGGTAGTCTTCTTCTGTGGTGGTGGCGGTCACCACAGAAGAGGCGACGTATGGGAAACACTAACATACATCATCTTATAACATACATCTTCTTTGGTTATAACATACATCATCTTTGGTTATAACATGCATCATCTTTGGTTATAACATGCATCATCTTTGGTTATAACATGCATCATCTTTGGTTATAACATACATCATCTTTGGTTATAACATGCATCATCTTTGGTTATAACATGCATCATCTTTGGTTATAACATGCATCTTCTTTGGTTATAACATGCATCCTCTTTGGTTATAACATGCATCTTCTTTGGTTATAACATGCATCTTCTTTGGTTATAACATGCATCCTCTTTGGTTATAACATACATCATCTTTGGTTATAACATGCATGATCTTTGGTTATAACATGCATCATCTTTGGTTATAACATGCATCATCTTTGGTTATAACATACATCCTCTTTGGTTATAACATGCATCCTCTTTGGTTATAACATACATCCTCTTTGGTTATAACATGCATCTTCTTTGGTTATAACATGCATCTTCTTTGGTTATAACATGCATCATCTTTGGTTATAACATACATCCTCTTTGGTTATAACATACATCCTCTTTGGTTATAACATGCATCATCTTTGGTTATAACATACATCATCTTTGGTTATAACATACATCCTCTTTGGTTATAACATGCATCATCTTTGGTTATAACATACATAGCTGTGACGTCACGACAAAATTGACTGAACGCACTAATAGTCCAAACTTTTTGAGGTTTCCTCACTGCGGGTGGGAGAGTTTAGGGGGAAAAATACACTCTTGTCTCGGCTGTGTTCATCAGTTGGACTCATGGTTGTGGCACCCAAGGCGCTGCTCCAGAAGGTTGGAGATCTCACTCTGGACATTAACGGCTGCTCCATCTACCCTTCCCCAAAGGTCCGCAACCTGGGTGTCATCCTGGACTCCACCCTTCCCTACCAAGCCCACGTCAGTTCCGTCACCAAATCCACCTTCTATCACCTCAGAAATATCTCCAGACTCCGACCATCACTCTCCGACTCCACAGCAGAGACCCTCCTCCATGCCTTCGTCACCTCCATCTGGATTACTGACCCTCCTCCATGCCTTCGTCACCTCGCGTCTGGATTACTGACCCTCCTCCATGCCTTCATCACCTCCCGTCTGGATTACTGTAATGGGGTCCTGTCCGGGGTTCCAAGCAAAACCCTGGACAGGCTCCAGTACGTGCAAAACTCAGCTGCCAGGGTTCTCACCCGCACCCAACGCTGGCAGCACATCACCCCTACCCTCATCCACCTTCACTGGCTCCCCATCAAATCCAGCATCACCTACAAAACCCTCTTCATCACTTACAAGTCCCTCCATGCTCTCGCACCTCAGTACCTCACCGACCTCCTCCACCCCTACACTCAGTCACGGTCCCTGCGATCCTCAGACACCGGTCAGCTCTCCGTCCCCCGAACCAGACTGACCTCCTCCACCCCTACACTCAGTCACGGTCCCTGCGATCCTCAGACACCGGTCAGCTTCAAGAAACTCCTTAAAACTCACCTCTTTAACATGACCTTTGACCTCTAGCTTCCGTTTCTTAATGTTGTGTGTCTCTGTCTACCATGTTTGTCTCTTGTCTGTTCTGCCCCTATGTAAAGCGACCTTGGGTTTTATGAAAGGCGCTATATAAATGAAAGTTATTATTATTATTATTATGTTAAGGGCATGCCTAGGGCAGGATTTGAACCCACATTGGACAAGCTCTCTCTTGTGAGGCGGAAACACACACCGTTGGGTCAATAGGGATGTCCCTCTTGGGACGGTCAGCGCACTTTGAGGAGTGAGTTTACCTGCTACTCACTTCACTCAGTTACACTGTTGGGGAATCGAACATGCAACTTCTACACTGCCTATAGGTGTATTTTGTGGTGTCAACCGGTTAACTGTGCAGACAGGCAGTGCACAGTGTGGGCACTCTGGGGAAAGAGCGGTGATTGGCTGAGGGGGAGAGTTTGGGGAAGCTGGTTTTTGTAGTTCTATTAAGCTTCCTTGCCCCAGAATACCCCTTAGCAATTACAGACCAGCAAAGCAGCGGGTTATAATCCCTCTGTTCATAATCCCTCTGTTTATAATCCCTCTGAAGTGTCTGTAACTCACCCAGAAAGCTCAGCATCACTGTTCACTGGTCGAACCCACGGCCAAACCACAGAACATCCTGGACACGGCCTCTACACACACAGCTGCTCATCAGTGTCCTCTTCTCCTTTTTGCACAAGATACTTTCATTTCTGAATGTGCTTTTAAGTTGTCTTGTCTTGTGTGTGTGTGTGTGTGTGTGTGTGTGTGTGTGTGTGTGTGTGTGTGTGTGTGTGTGTGTGTGTGTGTGTGTGTATGTGCGTGCGTGCATGCGTGTGTTGACTCACAGAAGTGAAAGAGGAACATTCAATTCTAGAATTCTAATATTCCGTGGGTTTAATCTCATTCCTCTCAGTTCAACCCTGTTAAGAGGACTAACAAGAAGACAGAGAGGAGACTGAGAGACAGAGAGACAGAGACAGACAGACAGACAGACAGACAGACAGACAGACAGACAGAGAGACAGGCAGACAGACAGACAGACAGACAGACAGACAGACAGACAGACAGACAGACAGACAGACAGAGAAGAGACAGACAGAGAGACAGAGAGACAGAGAGAGAGACAGAGAACAGACAGACAGACAGACAGACAGAGAAGAGACAGACAGAGAAGAGACAGACAGACAGAGAACAGACAGACAGATAGGCAGAGAAGAGAGACAGGGAGAATAAGACAGACAGACAGACAGACAGACAGACAGACAGACAGACAGACAGACAGACAGACAGACAGACGGCAGGGCCATGCTTGGTGAAGGCTTCCTCCAGATGATGCCCTACTGCAGCGAGGCCCAGGCCACCGTCACACACACACACAGCGCAGCAGCAGACTCTCTCAACCAAGGCCCCCTGGACCCAGACACAGGACCCTGGACACCCTGCGACCCCCTGGACCCAGACACAGGACCCCGGACCCTCTGCGCTGACACAGGCGAGTAGACACATGGCGCCAGGGTTATAATAGTTTTGCTTTTTTCATTAGTTTTTATTTTTATATCGTTTTAACTTTTTGTGTTCAATTTCAGTTTAGTTTTAATTAGTTTTTAAAGCAGATTTGCTAGTTTAGTTTATTTTTTATTTTTTGATAATGCTTAGTTTTAGTTCAGTTTTTCTTAGTTTCAGTATTAGTTTTTTTTTTTTTTTTTCTGCGCTAGCCTCGTGAGACCATCCTGATCTCGTGAGCTCATGTTGTTTCACTCTGTGCAAAACAAACCATCTGGCGCACGTCAGGTTACTTCTGCGCAGGGGCAC
>NC_140261.1:6018125-6022672 GCF_949987555.1 Borostomias antarcticus
TCGGACTCTGGTGACTATTAATTTATTTCATGTCTCTTAATGTGTGAATCAATACTTTGAATTGAATTGTGTGTGTGCGCGAGAATATCCCTCTGTGTGTGTGTGCATGTGGGCATGTGTGTGTGTGTGTGTGCATGTGTGTGTGTGTGTGTGTGTGTGTGTGTGTGTGTGTGTGTGTATTCACGCTCCCGCTCCGCCCCCCGTCTCCCCCAGTATAGTGACGTGCGCGGTGACCATGAAGCAGTACGTTGAGGCCAACGTGTCGAAGCGCAGCAACACCAGCATCCAGTACTTCCTGAAGATGTGGAGCAGCGTGAGCGAGACGCTCATCTTCATCTTCCTGGGCGTGTCCACCATCCAGGACGTCCACATGTGGAGCTGGCCCTTCGTCTGCTCCACCCTGCTGCTCTGCCTGCTCTGGAGGGCCTCAGGTAGCAGGAACGCACGCTCAGCGCGCTCTACGCCGCCCATGGGCCGGGCTTTATGGATGTAATATGTGATTTTGGGGGCAGTTGTAGCTCAGGAGGTAGAGCGGGTCGTCCAGTGATCGTAGGGTCGGCGGTTCGAATCCCGGCTCCTCCTGTGTACGTGTCTTTAGGCGAGACGCTGAACGCCTTGAATGTGTGTGTGAACGTGTGAATGAGAGGCCGTTGCAAAGCACTTTGGATGAGTGCAGACCATTTACCATTTACTATGTTCTCTTAACTTTTCTTTTCTCCTCTCCTCTCCCCTCCTCTCCTCTCGTCTCCTCTCCTCTCCTGGTCCCCTCCCCCCCATCCACCTCATCTCTTCTCCCCTCCTCTCTCCTTTCTTCTCTCCTTTCTGCTCATCTCTCCTCTCCTCTACCCTCCTCTTCTCTCCTCTCCTCTCTCCTCCTCTCCTCTCCTCTCTCCTCATCTCTCCTCTCCTCCTAGGTGTCTTATTGCTGACTGCGGTGGTTAACAAGCTTCGTCGTAACGTCGTGACCTTTAGAGATCAGTTCATCATTGCCTACGGTGGCCTGAGAGGTGCAATCTGCTTCTCCCTGGTCTTCCTCATCGATGACTTCCCCAAGAAGAGGCTCTTCATCACAACAACTATTGTAGTCATCCTCTTCACTGTATTTGTACAGGTGCAGACAACCACATCATACAAACATGACATTTTTAATTTAGCCATCAATTACCTTTCCGTGCATGGTTGTTTATCTGGCTGCCTTCGTCAAATTTGAGTGTGTGTGTGTGTGTGTGTGTGTGTGTGTGTGTGTGTGTGTGTGTGTGTGTGTGTGTGTGTGTATGCATCTATGTGTGTGTGTGTGTGTGGGTGTGTGTGTGTGTGTGTGTGTGCGTGTGTGTGTATCTGTGTGTGCGTGTTTGTGTGTGTGTGTGTGCATGCGTGCATGTGTGTGTATGTGTGTGTATGTGTGTGTATGTGTGTATGCATCTATGTGTGTGTGTGTGTGTGTGTGTGTATGCATCTATGTGTGTGTGTGTGTGTGTGTGTGTGTGTATGCATCTATGTGTGTGTGTGTGTGTGTGTGTGTGTGTGTGTGTGTGTGTGTGTGTGTGTATGCATCTATGTGTGTGTGTGTGTGTGTGTGTGTGTGTGTGTGCGTGTGTGTGTGTGTGTGTGTGTGTGTGTGTATGTGTGTGTGTGCGTGTGTGGTGTGTGTGTGTGTGTGTGTGTGTGTGTGTGTGCGTGTGTGTGTGTGTGTGTGTGTGTGTGTAGGGGATGACCATCAAGCCTCTGGTGGAGCTGCTGGAGGTGAAGAGGAAGAAGAGAGCCCTGCCCACCGTCAGTGAGGAGATCCACAGCAGGGTGAGCCTCTGACCCTGCTACCCTGGGATCCCAACCAGCAACCTTCCACCAGGAGGAAACCACAAAATATACCATTGCGCCAAAGAGGAGTGATTCTGGGGTCCATATCCACCCTAAACCCTAGATCAGGCCCTGTCCATACCAGGCTGATCCTAGATCAGGCCCTGTCCATATCCACCCTAAACCCTAGATCAGGCCCTGTCCATACCAGGCTGATCCTAGATCAGGCCCTGTCTATACCAGGCTGATCCTAGATCAGGCCCTGTCTATACCAGCCTGACCAGAGAACAGGCCCTGTCTATACCAGGCTGATCCTAGATCAGGCCCTTTCTATACCAGCCTGACCCTAGATCAGGCCCTGTCTATACCAGCCTGACCCTAGATCAGGCCCTGTCTATACCAGGCTGACCCTAGATCAGGCCCTGTCTATACCAGGCTGATCCTAGATCAGGCCCTGTCCATACCAGCCTGACCAGAGAACAGGCCCTGTCCATACCAGGCTGATCCTAGATCAGGCCCTGTCCATACCAGGCTGACCCTAGAACAGGCCCTGTTCATACCAGGCTGACCCTAGAACAGGCCCTGTTCATACCAGGCTGATCCTAGATCAGTGCCCTGTCCATACCAGGCTGTCCCTAGATCAGGCCCTGTTCATACCAGGCTGATCCTAGACCAGGCCCTGTCTATACCAGGCTGATCCTAGATCAGGCCCTGTTCATACCAGGCTGATCCTAGACCAGGCCCTGTCTATACCAGGCTGATCCTAGACCAGGCCCTGTTCATACCAGGCTGATCCTAGACCAGGCCCTGTCCATACCAGGCTGATCCTAGACCAGGCCCTGTCTATACCAGCCTGACCCTATAAGAGGCCCTGTCCATACCAGCCTGACCAGAGAACAGGCCCTGTCCATACCAGGCTGATCCTAGATCAGGCCCTGTCTATACCAGGCTGATCCTAGATCAGGCCCTGTCTATACCAGCCTGACAAGAGAACAGGCCCTGTCCATACCCGGCTGACCCTAGATCAGGCCCTGTCCATACCAGGCTGATCCTAGAACAGGCCCTGTCTATACCAGGCTGATCCTAGATCAGGCCCTGTCCATACCAGCCTGACCCTATAAGAGGCCCTGTCCATACCAGGCTGATCCTAGACCAGGCCCTGTCCATACCAGGCTGACCCGTGTGTTCCCTTCCTCAGCTCCTGGACCACCTGCTGGCCGGCATCGAGGACGTGGTGGGCTACTGGGGACAACACTACTGGAAGGACAAGTAAGAGACACCAGCAGATAGAAACAAGCTGCAGTTACTGTAAAATCGTATTAAAGTCATAGTCATTACCCAGGCCAACCAGCAGAGGGAGCCAAAGACCATCTTCCTACCTACCCTAGGTCATGGGAGTCTAGACTGAAAGAGCTTTGTTGTCATTTATTTTTGAGGATAAAAATGGGGATTTTTCTTCAGTTTCCATGAGTTCCAAGAAGAATATGTACATGAAAGAGGTCTTCTGCCCCAAAGGACAACATTGCACAACATTTGGCTCTGTTCAATACAAGTTTTATCCACTTTGGATGTGATGTACTTCCTGTGGTGTACTTCCTGTGATGTACTTCCTGTGGTGTACTTCCTGTGGTGTACTTCCTGTGGTGTACTTCCTGTCTGTGGCAGGTTTGAGCAGTTCAACAGGAAGTACCTGCGTCGTTTCCTGATCCGGGAGGAGCGCCAGGCTCGCTCCAGCATTCTGCGGGTCTACCAGGAGCTGGAGAGACGGGAGCAGCAGGGGGAGGAGGAGCCACCGTGAGACACGCCCCGCTTTGTCCCACCTCCTCCTGCTTTGTTTATCGACACTCCTCCTCCTCCTCCTCCTCTTCCTCATCTTCCTCCTCTTCCTCCTCTTCCCCAATCTGTTCTTGCACCTCCTGTCACTCTCCCGCCCTCCTCTCCTTCTCATCCCTTTCTCATCCCTCCCTCCTCCCTCTCTCCTCTCCTTCTCATCCCTTTCTCATCCCTCCCTCCTCCCTCTCTCCTCTCCTTCTCATCCCTTTCTCATCCCTCCCTCCTCCTCTCTCCTCTCCTTCTCATCCCTTTCTCATCCCTCCCTCCTCCCTCTCTCCTCTCCTTCTCATCCCTTTCTCATCCGTCCCTCATCCCTCCCTCCTCCCTCTCTCCTCTCCTTCCACAGTCCGGACCCTCGCTCGCCCAGTAGGCCCCTCCTACCGGAGGAGATGGACAGCATCAGACGCATCCTGTCCAGAAACCTGCACAACTTCAACAACAAGGTAACTAGTGTGTGTGTGTGTGTGTGTGTGTGTGTGTGTGTGTGTGTGTGTGTGTGTGTCTGCGTGTGTCTGCGTGTGTGTGTCTGTGTGTGTGTGTGCATCCATATGTTCATTTTTGCCTGGCATAAGCATGAGAGAGGGTGAGTGATAAATGTGGTGAGTGTATGAATGTATAGCATGAGGGTGTTACATTCTGAACAGTGCCAGTGAGTGCAACGTGTGTGTGTGTGTGTGTGTGTGTGTGCGTGTGTGGTGTGTGTGTGTGTGTGTGTGTGTGTGTGTGTGTGTGATGCCCAATGCAGCAGACCCCCGCCTACAGCAGACATACTCTCCACCAGGACTCCACAGTGGACGGGTCCAGGAAGCCCCTACGCAGACACCAGAGTCTGGGAGAGAGACACTCACACACCCCACACACACCCTGGACACAGGTCTCTCTCTCTCTCTCTCTCTCTCTCACACACACACACACAC
>NC_140261.1:6025372-6050372 GCF_949987555.1 Borostomias antarcticus
CTACAGCTATTTGAATTAGCAAAAGACGTAGATGGCAACAAATCCATGAACACAACTGTGTTTATATCCGTCTTTCTATGGCCTTGATAACAAATTATATATAGGCCCTAGTAGCCTATATGTCTGAAATGAAGGCCAATTCACCTTTTTTTAATTTATTATCATGGGAATAATAAAAGTAAACTATGTTAAGATATTTCAAATAACAAATGTTGACTGAAGTTTCATCGCCCATTTATCCTGTGAGTTTAGAGACAATAATCCTGCCCGGTTAAATGACACCGACATGGAATCTTAACGACGCCTCGGACAAATATCGATTGAACCGTCTGGACGCCCGGTCAGAGTGAACGTCAAGGCTGAGAGGGTGACTGAGTTGTTTAACTACGGTGGGAAAGATGCCGTGATAAAACACACAACCTCGAGCTCTTTAGCATCAGATGAGTTTGAAATTCTGGAGCAAAAACGGAATATCTAGTAATAGAACTACGATTAGGTAGACCAATAAAAACTATGGGCCTAAAATAGGCAACTATAAAACACCATACATCCTTTCTTAACATCATCCTATTCGAATATAATTATCCTATAGATTCCATAATGACAAAAAAGAGAATTATAATACAATGCTGAAAAATATCTCCATACTGCGACTGAAATACCTCAGGACTTGATCGTCCGTTTTGAACGCACTGAGATGATTTATAAGGGTGTTGCTATTAATCCCGTGTTGAGGATCCCATCTGAAATGGCCCAGGGGCCGCGGAGGGGTCCGGGGTGTGAGAAGCTGACGGGACGCGAGAGAGGTCATGACACCCAGTGACACGTCCCGCCCCGGGGCAGCGCTTGTTTCTCCAACAGACTAAATCGTTGTTTAGCCGAGCTTGCAGCTTATGGGCCTACACACATCTCCGCTACACACACACACACACACACACGCACACACACACACACACACACACGCACACAGCACCATAGCCTACAACGGAGCATGAATAAAGCGGCCTGGCACATGAGATGCTGCCGGTATTCTCTTCAGAGGGTTATCATATGTATAGTTGTTTGATAACATTAAATATAGGCCTATATGTTGCGAAATAAAGCTTGCCTATTAGCCTAGTTCTAGACTCACACAAGGTTGTGTTGATCATTCAGCGCTAGGCTAGACATAGGGCATCATTTGTTATGGAAAATCAGACAGGCGATATCTTGGACTGACTGGACAGCAAGACAACAGCTGCTGGCCCCCATCCACAGGCTGATAATTAGCTAACACAGAATAGTTTCCTATCGTTATTGAAATCAATATGAAGGTATAGCTCTCGTCTGCCAAGAGGAAACTCTGCTGTTGTAACTGTAGCACGGGGCGGAGTGGTCTCTCCGCGGTCCGCCCGCTCTCTTTCTGAATGGGCTCTTTATCCCGCCTCGCTATGGAAACGCGCTCGACGGCACAAAAATGCGAGTGAGAATAAAGGACCCAGCACAAGAACGGCTCAAGAGAAGCATCTGTTACACTTAGAAAGTTAGACTATCGAGAGGGACAGACATCAACCCCCTCCTTCCCTCCTCTAGGAACTCAACCGGCCAGAAGGCTATTTCTAAAATCAGGTCTTCTCACAGAAATACATATTTCATTATTATAGGCCTCCCGGACTGTCTATACCACGACGAGACATTTAATCCGTCAATCTCTTTCTTCAAAGCGTGCACACATTCTCCAAAAGCTTGCCACATTTGAAATTACATCTGATAAATGAGAGTCCTGTTCATATAATGGTAAATGCATTCGTTCCTTTTAAACTGTTTGGTGTGCCGTGTCATTCAATATGACATGCCGTATAAAAATGGGTGGTTAAAACTGAAAGCGGACTGTCAGTTTTTAGTGATAATTATGCCGTTTCAAATAAGACCCAGTTTCAGTCCAGAAGAGCTTTGGCTCATTATCTGTGGCCCAATGGACAGATGTCCTTCTAAAACAAACTATATTCTAGCCTTTTTCACAGCTATCATAAACAGAATATTTACGCCTTGTTATTTTACCACGGCCTCCGTTAGTGAATGGCCACTCAAGCAGGGACGTCAAACGTTACACGACGGCCTCATTCAAACTGAACTGATACACGAAACATCAACAATAGACAAATTATTAAAATGTGTCAACCCAAAAGACTAAACAGATCAGAACAGAACAGAACAGAACAGAACAGGCCTAATTCACTAAATACTTCGACTGTCCGTTATTGCCGAGTCAGCTGGTTCACTCCCTGTCCCTCGCAGCTGTCTGTCAGTCAGTCGCTCCCCGGTAACCGGAGCCAGCCCGCCGACCCAACCGGCCCGGTCTCCCCGGTGTCCCCGTGTCGCGGTTAGCTCACCTGCTCTCTGTCTCGTCTATCTCCTCCAGACCAACTCCTCAGCAGCTCGGGGTCTTTAATGACTTTCTGGTGGCTGCAGCCTTCTTTTATTTCTGCTAAATGTATGAAAATGTATGCAAATTTAAATCAAGCTTAACCTGGGAGCCAGCAATATATTTAATGGAATTTCAAACCAATAAGGGGGACCGAGATGCAGTCTTCTAATGGCAAATATAATTACGCAGCTAGGTAACCTCTCGAATATGCAGATAGATCTTTTTTTTCCAACTGTGAGGACCTGTCGAGATTCTTAAAGACCTGCACCCGGGTTTGCACATCACTCCAGAGGCAGAGCCGTGTCCACGCTACCGGGTAAATAGAGAAGGATTTATTGGAGACAGAAACGGACAAGGAGAATTTCCCTCTCTGACAAAGAACAGCCAGACAACGCATATAGGCTTGACGAAACCATAGATATTCATTGGAGAAATGATCTTTGAAGATTATAAATGATTTCTGTATGTAGTTTCTGGTAGTGTACTACGTGTTTATAGTTTTGTAACACATGCAACATGTAAAGGAATGTTTTACAAGGTATTTTGCTTGAGTCACTTCACTGATAAATGCTATAATGAAACACTAAATGCATGTATCTTGAAGAAATGCAATATTTTCCCAGTATTATTACAACTAAATATTTCTAGAAATTAAACAGAAAGGTAATGAGGAGCAAAGTGAATGGTTCTTGTAATGATATTCCTCTAAATTAAGTGTCGGCACGTCTCTGAAATGCCCGCGCGCTCTAATCTCCTCCTGCGCGCGCGCTCAAGGGTGACAGCAGAGGTAATAAACTCGCGCGTAAATAAGTTGGAAACTTTGGTTAATAAACAGGAACTGCGCTCCGTGCGCACACCATTCCACACTCAGGCCAACTGGAGCAGCACTTTGACTCATTTCCGGTAGGGCTGGGACTTAACCCTTTCCTCTCCCCCCCACGTCTCTATTTCCAGAGGAGGGGAGACGCGGACACCTACCCCGTCATTGGCTGAGACCGCAGCTAGTCCTGCTGTGACTGGTCCCCGTGGCTGCCAGTCAGCGGCTGCCTTCTGTCGAGGCTCCGGAGAGAGGGAGATGTCAGAGGCTGAGCCGCTCCCTCCCCTCAGTAGCGCTAGTGGGGTTCAGCAGCCAGCATGGCCACAGCTGCCTCCAGCCCCTACACCCTGCTCAGCTCCAGCCCCATGCTCCACCCCGACAGCCAGGCCATGCAGCCCGCCAGCCCCTTCCGAGGCCACCAGAAGCTGCTCCAGAGCGACTACCTGCAAAGCGTCCAAAGCAACGGCCACCTGGGTCACCAGTGGGTCAGCAGCCTGGGCGAAGGAAGCCCCTGGTCGGCCTCCATGGAGCAGCAGGACGTTAAGCCGGGCCGGGAGGACCTCCAGCTCGGCATCATCCATCACCGCTCCCCGCACGTTGCGCATCATTCTCCTCACCACAACAATCACGCCAACCACCCCGGAGCCTGGGGCACGTCGGTGTCCCACAACCCCTCTATCACCAGCGGCCAACAGATCAACATTTACTCCCAGACTGGCTTCTCCGTGAACGGCATGCTAGACCACGGAGGGCTCACCCCTCCGCCCAACCCCCAGAACCAGGGCATGCACCCCGGCCTCAGAGACACACTCAGCCCAGAACAGAGCGACCTCGGTGGGCACCACTGTCACGACCACTCCGACGAGGAGACGCCGACCTCCGACGAGCTGGAGCAGTTCGCCAAGCAGTTCAAACAGCGGAGGATCAAGCTGGGCTTTACGCAGGCGGACGTGGGGCTCGCGCTGGGAACTCTGTACGGGAACGTGTTCTCCCAGACCACCATCTGCAGGTTCGAGGCTCTCCAGCTCAGCTTTAAAAACATGTGCAAGTTGAAGCCGCTGCTGAACAAGTGGCTGGAGGAAGCGGACACGACCACCGGCAGCCCGAGCAGCATCGACAAGATAGCCGCCCAGGGGAGGAAGAGGAAGAAGAGGACATCAATCGAGGTGAGCGTGAAGGGAGTTTTGGAGACCCATTTTCTTAAATGTCCAAAGCCCGCCGCGCTGGAGATCACCTCGCTCGCAGACTCGCTTCAGCTCGAGAAGGAGGTGGTGCGCGTGTGGTTCTGTAACCGGCGGCAGAAGGAGAAGCGCATGACGCCACCGGGAGAGCCGCCGGGAGAGGGACCGTACTCTCACGGCGGGAGCGCAGGAGATGCCTCCTCGTGCCATGATCTCTGACCGAGGCACCGGGAGTGACCCCCCCACCACAGACCCCCCCCCCCCCACCACAGACCCCCCCCCCCCCCCCGCCCCCCCACGAGACTCTTAAGCGCATGGGAGCGCGTTGGCACCGGGAGTGACGCTCCTCATTGTCCCCGTGGCTGTCCCGTACAGGCTCGGGACTCCAGAGAAACGCGACCATAACAATAACAGAGAGATTAGATACCTGTCCAGCCTTCGCCATCTTCTATCTGTTCTGGGGGGGCATTATCGCGCGCGTATCAAACGTCTCATTTCTGAAAGCATTTCTGGAACCATTTAATTGCCAAATTCTTTTCTACGACATAAAGGATATGAATACAACAACGTGCCTAATAACCTCCTCGCAGCGCCTTGGTTCGTCTCCACGTCACTCTGCAGCAGGTTGTTCAGTAATAATGGTCTGGAGGACATTTGACTGATGTTTTCCCAGTGTGTGGTTTTGGCTTTTCACAGTTTTTTGTTCAACATGGCTCTTTACATAATTAATGTATGTTTTTTTGAATATTCAGTGGTGTCAAAAGCAAATAATCAAATGAGCATTTTTAATATCATGCACCTCTGTTTGAAATCCACGGAAGCCATTTTATAGAGCACCTCGCGCAACACAAAATACAGGCCTATCCCTTGTTTTAAAACATACTTTGCATATTCTATTATTTTCTACCATATACCTGTATTTAAGCATTATTTTGTTCATATCAATAGACCTTCATTTCAGTGTTGTATTGAAGGACAACAATAGCCTAATGACACTAAAGCACTTGGAGGATTGTAACATTGTTCCTCCCACTATGGTGTGCTCTCCAGAACACACATTTTTGTCGTGGTTCTATTTATAAACTGGGTTATTTGATATAAATCATCATGGACCATATAACTGTGTGAACTCTGAAACTGAAAGCCGTGAATTAGGCGAGTTGCATCGAGAGTCGACGATATACACTTGCCTATAATTATTTTATTGTACGTTCAATATCTAAAGTTTTATAATCTTAAATACTCCTGTTATTGGTTCTGTTTCTTAAATATTGTACAGTTTTGTATATTACAAACTTTTCGAGGTCATTAATTTAAACAAATCTCTTTAGTTATTCCCATGCACTTGCATTGTAAAAAAAACACAATATTTTCAATAAAAATATGATTGTTTCGGCGCTTTTATTTCAAATTTCGATGACAGGTCAAGCAATTATTTATTTTCAGTATAAAGCTTGTATTATGTTTTGAAACAAACTATGTATGTTGTAATAAACAACCTTGTTAAAACTGGGGTGTTACTGTCCAGTAGTTCATCAAATATACACTTAGGCTACAGCTGTCAGCTCGTGAAACGAAGTTTAAGAAATCTAACGGCAGCTATTTATAGAATTTAATATTAAACAAAAACAAACAGCAACGATAATAACAACACTGACATTATATTATTATTGTTATTATTATTATTATTATTATTATTATTTATGACTTATCTGGTTTTCAATTGTTGTATTGGCTTTGCCATTACAGCATGTAATGAAAACAACAGAGTTTGTTATATGGTCTTCCATATCATGACTACTAATACTACTAATACAAGCCTATTACTACTACTATTACTACTACTACTACTACTACTACTACTACAACTACTACTACTACTACTACTACTACTATTACTACTACTGTATATGATCCTACACTTTTACCATACATGTTATAACTAATCTAAAGACCAAAATATTACCATGACCTTCACCAGCTCTGCTTCAATGTCATGGTGACTTTGCACAGAAAACATACATTGCAACGTTTACTTGCCCTTGACAGCTGCAACATATTTGATATTTTTCAGATAAGAAATTGATATTTGTAAGACCTTTTTGATGAAATATAGCATAATCTTATTCAACAACATCTAGACTGAGCTGCTTTTCTCCCCAGTCTGTGTGAATGTTATTGTCCGAGGCCTCTGCCCTCCTCAATCAGACATGCAGGATTTATAGTCTGTGCTACTGAGGCTGACAGCACAACACAATGGAGGACTACAGCTCACACAAACACACACACGCAGACACACACACGCACACACACACACACACGCAGACACACACACACGCAGACACACGCACGCACGCACGCACACACACACACACACACACACACACACACAGACACACAAACACACAAACACACCCACACAAAAAAAAAACACAAACCCACGCACAGACACACACAAACAAATGCACACACACACACACACACTCACACACTCACACACACACACACGCATACACACACACAACACACACACATGCTCACAAACTGGATATTTGTAGCATCAGAATCTGAATAATAGAGTGGGAAGTATAATTGATCTTTGTTCCTATATGTTCCTAAAATGAACATCTAATTTGACATAAACATTGTGAGAATTTCATTATTTTCCAGGTTTAAAACAGGCAATGATATAAATATTCCATCGATGATACAAAAATAGAGGTGAAGAGAGCGGGAGAGAAGGGGGAGGAGGGGGATGGGGGGAGGGGGGGAGAGGGGGGGGGGGGGGCGGAAGGGCGCTAGGCCTTGCCTTGAAACGCAGCGCCTGACTGGAATACTAATATGGCTGAATTTATGCATCTCCTCAGTCTGCAGCTCTGAGAGAGGGGAGGAGGGGAGGAGCAGGACGTGAGAGTGAGAGACCTAGAGAGAGAGAGAGAGAGAGAGAGAGAGAGAGAGAGAGAGAGAGAGGTGGGGGTGAGGCAGTTATGTAGAAGAGAAAAACAAAACAACATGGCTGATTGATTCCATGGGCCAGTTCTGACCGTTCTTTTATCAGAAAATACCCCTGACTATACTGATGCAGGCAGGCTGACCACTCTCACCAAGGGGGTAGGAGAGCTAGGAGACTGGGGTAGGAGAGCTAGGAGACTGGGATAGGAGAGCTAGGAGACTGGGGCAGGAGAGCTAGGAGACTGGGGTAGGAGAGATAGGAGACTGGGATAGGAGAGCTAGGAGACTGGGGCAGGAGAGCTAGGAGACTGGGGTAGGAGAGCTAGGAGACTGGGGCAGGAGAGCTAGGAGACTGGGGTAGGAGAGCTAGGAGACTGGGGCAGGAGAGCTAGGAGACTGGGATAGGAGAGCTAGGAGACTGGGGCAGGAGAGCTAGGAGACTGGGGCAGGAGAGCTAAGGGACTGGGGTAGGAGAGCTAGGAGACTGGGGCAGGAGAGCTAGGAGACTGGGGCAGGAGAGCTAAGGGACTGGGGTAGGAGAGCTAGGAGACTGGGGCAGGAGAGCTAGGAGACTGGGGTAGGAGAACTAGGAGACTGGGGTAGGAGAACTAGGAGACAGGGGTAGGAGAGCTAAGGGACTGGGGTAGGACGGAGGGGAGGTTGCCAGGTTGGGGAGGGTATAAGAGCCCTAGGACGGACGGGAGGGTGCCAGGTTGGGGAGGGTATACGAGCCCTAGGACGGACGGGAGGTTGCCAGGTTGGGGAGGGTATACGAGCCCTAGGACGGACGGGAGGTTGCCAGGTTGGGGAGGGTATACGAGCCCTAGGACGGACGGGAGGTTGCCAGGTTGGGGAGGGTATACGAGCCCTAGGACGGACGGGAGGTTGCCAGGTTGGGGAGGGTATACGAGCCCTAGGACGGACGGGAGGTTGCCAGGTTGGGGAGGGTATACGAGTCCTAGGACGGACGGGAGGTTGCCAGGTTGGGGAGGGTATACGAGCCCTAGGACGGACGGGAGGTTGCCAGGTTGGGGAGGGTATACGAGCCCTAGGACGGACGGGAGGTTGCCAGGTTGGGGAGGGTATACGAGCCCTAGGACGGACGGGAGGTTGCCAGGTTGGGGAGGGTATACGAGCCCTAGCAGACTGGAGTGTCAGGTAAAGGGCCCTTTGGTTGCCGGGGTTGTCAGGTGAATACTGGGGCTCACGACTCCGCTAGGCTAACATCTCTGTCTGTAGCTGTCAGTCATCTCGCCCTCCCAGAACTCCCACTCTGCCTGTCAGGGGGCGCTGGCAATGTATTTATTCTGTACTAGCAACCATCAGAGGCTCAGCTCTAGCCGAACACAGCTGGGACGACACCGACTTTCCGGTGTATGTTATGCAATGTTGTCAACAGCCAGATTTCAGAAGACATCCAACATTTGTGAACGTTTGGGGAAAATATCCCGGGGTTGAGTCACGGAGAGTTCTCAGATCAGAACACGCTCCAGTGGCAGCAGCGTGCGCATGGAGACAACAGTGAGATGAACAGATCCCGAGACAGTTGAGATGAACAGATCCAGCTTTATTGATAGTGTCTGCGTACGGCACGCGTGCGACACGCTCACTCGTCTCATCATCGCTGGGAGATGGAGGGAGGAGAGAAGGGAGATGGAGGGAGGAGAGAGGGGAGATGGAGGGAGGAGAGAAGGGAGATGGAGGGAGGAGAGAGGGGAGATGGAGGGAGGAGAGAGGGGAGGTGGAGGGAGGAGAGAAGGGAGATGGAGGGAGGAGAGAGGGGAGATGGAGGGAGGAGAGAGGGGAGATGGAGGGAGGAGAGAGGGGAGGTGGAGGGAGGAGAGAAGGGAGATGGAGGAGGGAGAGAGGGGAGATGGAGGGAGGAGAGGAGGGAGATGGAGGGAGGAGAGAAGGGAGATGGAGGGAGGAGAGAAGGAGGGAGGAGAGAGGGGAGATGGAGGGAGGAGAGGAGGGAGATGGAGGGAGGAGAGAGGGGAGATGGAGGGAGGAGAGAGGGGAGATGGAGGGAGGAGAGAAGGGAGATGGAGGGAGGAGAGAAGGGAGATGGAGGGAGGAGAGAGGGGAGATGGAGGGAGGAGAGAGGGGAGATGGAGGGAGGAGAGAGGGGAGATGGAGGGAGGAGAGGAGGGAGATGGAGGGAGGAGAGGAGGGAGATGGAGGGAGGAGAGAAGGGAGATGGAGGGAGGAGAGAAGGGAGATGGAGGGATGAGAGAGGAGAGAGGGGAGATGGAGGGAGGAGAGAGGGGAGGTGGAGGGAGGAGAGAAGGGAGATGGAGGGAGGAGAGAGGGGAGATGGAGGGAGGAGAGAGGGGAGATGGAGGGAGGAGAGAAGGGAGATGGAGGGAGGAGAGAAGGGAGATGGAGGGAGGAGAGGAGGGAGATGGAGGGAGGAGAGAAGGGAGATGGAGGGAGGAGAGAAGGGAGATGGAGGGAGGAGAGAAGGGAGATGGAGGGAGGAGAGAGGGGAGATGGAGGGAGGAGAGGAGGGAGATGGAGGGAGGAGAGAAGGGAGATGGAGGGAGGAGAGAGGGGAGATGGAGGGAGGAGAGGAGGGAGATGGAGGGAGGAGAGGAGGGAGATGGAGGGAGGAGAGAGGGGAGATGGAGGGAGGAGAGAGGGGAGATGGAGGGAGGAGAGAAGGGAGATGGAGGGAGGAGAGAGGGGAGATGGAGGGAGGAGAGAGGGGAGATGGAGGGAGGAGAGAAGGGAGATGGAGGGAGGAGAGAAGGGAGATGGAGGGAGGAGAGAGGGGAGATGGAGGGAGGAGAGGGGAGAGAGGAAGAGAGGAGGGAGATGGAGGGAGGAGAGAGGGGAGATGGAGGGAGGAGAGAGGGGAGATGGAGGGAGGAGAGAGGGGAGAGAAGGAGAGAGGACCACTGTTTAAATGTTCCAGCGCCTGGTAGGCAGCCGCCTTGGTCTCAGCTGTCAGTGGAGCTGGAGGGTGGGAGGGCTGTGGATGAGAGGGGGAGGGGGACAGAGGAGGGCGAGAAGAGATGGGAGGAGGACGAGAGAGAGAGAGAGAGAGAGGGGGGGGGGGGGGCTCTGTGATAAGATTAATCGCATAACCTAAATCAATTTCACATCCTCAATTCTTCACTCATTTCCAGAGCTTAAGCTCAGCCAAGCTAGCTACGGAGAGAAGAAGAGAATTTACAAATGGAGGATACTGCTGCTAGCGGGTACCTCAAGAGTTATAGTACTGTACCTCCACACGCTATTACAGTAACACAGAGCCACCTACACACTGTATGACAGGTGGTCAATCAGCTTACACCCATCCTCGTGTTCTCGTGGTCACTCAGCTTACACCCATCCTAGTGTTTTCATGGTCATTCAGCTTACACCCATCCTCGTGTCTTCATGGTCATTCAGCTTACACCCATCCTCGTGTTCTCATGGTCATTCAGCTTACACCCATCCTCGTGTTTTCACAGTCATTCAACTTACACCCATCCTCGTGTCTTCACGGTCATTCAGCTTACACCCATCCTTGTGTTTTCATGGTCATTCAGCTTACACCCATCCTTGTGTTTTCAGTCATTCAGCTTACACCCATCCTCGTGTTTTCTTCATCGGAGCATCTTTCGAGGCCGTCATGTGGGGGGTCAGTGGAACAGGTCATGCCTTTAACGCTCCGTACGTGGAGGAATGAGGAGAGTCTGGCGAGATGTGAGACCTTCTTCTATCTTTCCAGAGGACATTTGCTGTCTGCACTTAGCACTCTGACAAGCACTTAACACACACACACACACACACACACACACACACACACACACAGTGTACGACCAAATGACAGGCACTTAGTGCGGGTAGAGAGGCTGTTTACAGCAGAGAGAGTAAATCAAAGCATGTCTGATATCTTCATTGGAGACAGAGGGATGATCACCGCTCGTCCTGCATGTTCCACATTAACTCATTATCACACACACTCACTCCATTAATTCCCCCTGGTTTTATTAGCAGAGTGGGGATGCGCGCGCACACACTCACACACACAGTCTTGCACGTACGTGCACACACGCACGCACACACATAGCAGGCCCGGTGACAGGCACTTCCCTTGCTTGGTCTGACAGCTAATGGCTTCATTAGGGGCGGCATGTTAATTGGCCGACTTCGGGGAGACGCTCGTTAATGAGGATAAATAGATTCACACCTGAGCGAGGCGCCACCCCAGCCAGAGGACACGAACAACTGATCAAATTGGACTGTCTCTCTCCTCCTGATGATGTATGAGCAAGTGTAGACCCGCCCCCACCTCCCTCCCTTCCACCCCAAAAACAAATACAGTGTTTTAAGCCTGACCTCGCCAGAACATACTGAGGGCCTGTATTAGCTCAGAGGATGATTAGCATTATGAGGCTAAAACAAAGAGCAGTGTGTCAAAGCAATTAGCCTGTGTTTACCTCTCCGCTCCCAAACCACCACCTAATCCTGCTGACAGCACACAGCACAGGAGCAGCTGAGGGGAGCTAGTCTGTGGACCCCAGTGTGTGTGTGTGTGTGTGTGTGTGTGTGTGTGTGTGTGTCACATCCGAAGGGAATCTGGAGCCGTCCCTGGCTGTCGCAGTGGAGGAGGGAGGACAGCAGCTGGTGCAGAGGCCAGTGTGTGTGTGTGTGTGTGTGTGTGTGTATGAAAGGCAGGGAGGCCAGTGTGTGTGTGTGTGTGTATGAAAGGCAGGGAGGGGAGTGTGTGTGTGTGTGTGTGTGAAAGGCAGGGATGGGGAGAGTGTGTGTGTGTGTGTGTGTGCCTGCATGTGAGCAGTGCTGGTGCCTCAATCCATCTGCTCCACGGACGTCTATCTAACACACAGCCATGACAGCTCTGACACACACACACACGCACACGCACACACCTCCGCTCTCCCTGTCACACCACCCGTCAGACACACACACACACACACACACACACACACACACACACACACACACACACACACACACACACACGGCTACAGTCCCAGGGGAGTTAGGGGGCAGACACAACGGTAGACTGTCCATTTACATAAGGCTGTGGAACACAGAGAGAATGGCTGGGGTGTGAATGGCTGGTGTGTGATTGGCTGGTGTGTGATTGGCTGGTGTGTGAATGGCTGGTGTGTGATTGGCTGGTGTGTGATTGGCTGGTGTGTGATTGGCTGGTGTGTGATTGGCTGGTGTGTGATTGGCTGGTGTGTGATTGGAAAACCCAGAGACCTGCCGTCAAACGCTGGATCATGCTGCCACCCAGTGGTGGCCACCCTGAACTGCAGAAAGACGATCCTGGCACTGTTTAGCAAAACACGACCAGAGGGTGCATGTCAATAATGATCTTTAATGTCAATATATACAGAACCTGAAAGAAAAATATAATTTTAAAAATTAAATGAAATAAATACAATATGGTACAATTTCCACAACGTCTTTGAAGAGAGAATTATGGAAGTGATCAGTTCATTATTCTGCTTCTCTGGTCGGACAGAGGAGCCCCCCCCCCCCCCCCTACCCCCCACCCCACCCCGATAACCCCAGAGCCCCCCCTCCCCCCACATCTACACCTTCATCATCATCACATTCATTCAACTCTGACCTTTAGACAGTTTAACATTTTTCTCTATTTCATCTGCAGCCTTTTTCCCTCCTCGATACAGAGTCATCACACAGTGAGGGAGTCACACTGACTTAGGTAGAGACAGACAGGGAGAGGTGTGTGTGTGTGTGTGTGTGTGTGTGTGTGTGCGGGGGGGTCTCACACAGATAGAGGGTCCGGAGTGTTGGCAGACGCTTCGAACTTAGGGTTCTGTACAGTATAACAGGGTGTGTGTGTGTGTGTGTGTGTGTGTGTGCGTGTGTGTGTGTGTTCGTGTGTGTGTGTGTTTGTGTGTGTGTGTGTGTGTGTGCGTGCGTGCGTGCGTGCGTGCGTGCGTGTGTGTGTGTGTGCGTGCGTGCGTGTGTGTGTGTGTGTGTGTGTGTGTGCACTTACACCTGTTTTATGAGACGTGCTCTGTGTGAGTTAACAGTTTTACAGTCTCTCCCCAAGATGATGAATCTGCCAACACTCAGTGACTCAGTTACACTCTGACTCAGAGAGAGGGAGAGGGAGAGGGAGAGGGAGAGAGGGAGAGAGGGAAGGAGAGAGAGGCGGGGGGGAGAGAGAGAGAGAGGCGGGGGGGAGAGAGAGAGAGACGGAGAGAGAGAGAGGGAGAGAGGGAAGGAGAGAGAGAGAGGGAGAGAGGGAAGGAGAGAGAGAGGGGGGATAGAGAGAGAGAGAGAGAGAGAGAGAGAGAGGGAGAGAGGGAAGGAGAGAGAGAGAGAGATGATGGAGGAGTAGGAGAAGAGCAGTGGGGGCACAGTTTACTGAAGCAGCTTAGAATCAGCCAATCACAGTGAAGGAGAACATCAGCTGGTGCTTTTTCTCCTCAGAGAGCGAGAAGAGAGAGAGAGAGAGACGGAGAGAGAGAGAGAGAGAGAGAGAGAGAGACGGAGAGAGAGAGAAGAGGAGGGCAAGTGCATAATAATAATAATAATATGACAAAGCAGTGGAAATAAATAGTCTGTCTCTCCAGCAGGAACACAACAGCTCCTCCTCTTCAGCTTCCCCCTCGTGATCCAGCCTTGCAGAGGGTGTGTGTGTGTGTGTGTGTGTGTGTGTGTGTGTGTGCGTCAGGGGGAATTAAATAAATATATTAAAAAGAAGGTCAGAGTACAGTTGACTGGCCTGGTCAGGGGCTGTGTGTGTGTGTGAGTAGGAGCCAGTGTGAGGTCTGAGTTAGGGGCAGAGCTGCGTGCGTGTGTGTGTGTGTGTGTGTGTGTGTGTGTGTCTACATGTCCGTGGAGGTGAGCTTCTTCATGCTGCGTCTCTGAGCCAGGCTGGAAGCTGCCACCGGCTCCAACACCGGCTGACACGTCTTGTGGCTCAACGCCGAGTAGGTGGCTGCCATGGCGCCCTACACACACACACACACACACGCACACGCACACGCACACGCACACGCACACGCACACACACACACAATGAATGCACGTTCACTAGTTGAATTTGGAAGTCTCACGAGATTAAAGTATAGTCCCCAGCCCTCTACAGTGTGTGTGTGTGTGTGTGTGTGTTGATTACTGTTTATGTAGTGAGATGTCTTTGAGGGATCAAAAGTCAGTTTATTGATTCAAACCTTTATTTAACCAGAAAATTAAAAATCACCACCTCTGAAAGTGAGCCATTTAATTGACATGCCTATCCATTACCTCACAAAACAAACCCTAACTATTACCTCACAAAACTATCCCTATTACCTCACAAAACTAACCCTATTACCTCACAAAACTAACCCTATTACCTCACAAAACTAACCCTATTACCTCACAAAACTAACCCTATTACCTCACAAAACTAACCATATTACCTCACAAAACTAACCCTATTACCTCACAAAACTAGCCCTATAACCTCACAAAACTAACCATATTACCTCACAAAACTAACCCTATTACCTCACAAAACTAACCCTATTACCTCACAAAACTAGCCCTATAACCTCACAAAACTAACCCTATTACCTCACAAAACTAACCCTATTACCTCACAAAACTAACCCTATTACCTCACAAAACTAACCCTATTACCTCACAAAACTAACCCTATTACCTCACAAAACTAACCCTATTACCTCACAAAACTAACCCTATTACCTCACAAAACTAGCCCTATAACCTCACAAAACTAACCCTATTACCTCACAAAACTAACCCTATTACCTCACAAAACTAACCCTATTACCTCACAAAACTAACCATATTACCTCACAAAACTAACCCTATTACCTCACAAAACTAGCCCTATAACCTCACAAAACTAACCATATTACCTCACAAAACTAACCCTATTACCTCACAAAACTAACCCTATTACCTCACAAAACTAGCCCTATAACCTCACAAAACTAACCCTATTACCTCACAAAACTAACCCTATTACCTCACAAAACTAACCCTATTACCTCACAAAACTAGCCCTATAACCTCACAAAACTAACCCTATTACCTCACAAAACTAACCCTATTACCTCACAAAACTAGCCCTATTACCTCACAAAACAAACCCTATTACCTCACAAAACTAACCCTATTACCTCACAAAACTAACCCTATTACCTCACAAAACTAACCCTATTACCTCACAAAACTAACCATATTACCTCACAAAACTAACCCTATTACCTCACAAAACTAACCCTATTACCTCACAAAACTAGCCCTATAACCTCACAAAACTAACCCTATTACCTCACAAAACTAACCCTATTACCTCACAAAACTAACCCTATTACCTCACAAAACTAACCCTATTACCTCACAAAACTAACCCTATTACCTCACAAAACTAGCCCCAACCATTCATTTTACATGCCTAAACTGAACCTTTAGGTCGTTAGCTATGTAAAGGGTACAGGCGCAAAGAATTCTGTCTTTGACTTCGTCTCCAACTCTAACTCCCTGGTTACAGGATCCCCAATGAAATGTCTCTCTGTTCGTGAGCCAACAGGAAGTGGAGCAGGAGGGTGGTGTCGGGGGGGTGGGGCTACCTTGACGAGGTGCGGCGCGTCGTGGCGCGTGAGCTGGAAGTGTGGCAGCGTGTCCCGGCAGCTGATCCACGCGTGTTTCAGCACCTGCTCCGCCGTGTAGCGCTGGTGGGGGTCCACATGCAGCATATGAGACAGCAGGTCCTACACACACACACACACACACACACACACACACACACACACACACACACACACACACACACACACACACACAATCAGAATATATTAAACTGGAAACTGTGCACGGAGAGAATGCATGTGGAAGGTCTGTGCGTGCACATGTGTGAGAGCAGGACATGTTTGGTTGTGGCGCGTTCGTTAGGTCGAGAGCAGGACATGTTCGTTAGGTCGAGAGCAGGACATGTTCGTTAGGTTGAGAGCCGGTTGAGAGCAGGACATGTTCGTTAGGTTGAGAGCAGGACATGTTCGTTAGGTTGAGAGCAGGACATGTTCGTTAGGTGGAGAGCAGGACATGTTCGTTAGGTTGAGAGCAGGACATGTTCGTTAGGTTGAGAGCAGGACATGTTCGTTAGGTTGAGAGCAGGACATGTTCGTTAGGTCGTGAGCAGGACATGTTCGTTAGGTTGAGAGTAGGACATGTTCGTTAGGTTGAGAGCAGGACATGTTCGTTAGGTCGTGAGCAGGACATGTTCGTTAGGTTGAGAGCAGGACATGTTCGTTAGGTGGAGAGCAGGACATGTTCGTTAGGTGGAGAGCTTCATGCCAGTCCAAACCCTGCCTCTGTTTTTCTGGACTTGTGGCTTCACTCAAAGTTTAGTTTTAATTCATGGATCCACCCCGCGATTCAGATGCGCTCCAAAATCTAATCAGGGTTGTAAACTGGACCTGCTCCACGCCCCCACCAAGGGTCATGACAATCGGTCTGGTAGTTTTTGCATACTACAGCCAACATTCGAACGAACAAAACAATAAACAAACAAACAAACACACACGTGCCACCAAAAACATGCCCTGCGTCACCGGGGAGGAGGTGAATGTAAACGTGTATTTCTGCTCGGGGATTGGAGCTCAGTGAAGGATCTTTCACTGACTACAAAGATGAATTTCCTGGACCTGTAATGAAGCTGGAAAAACCGCTGACAACTGGTAACGCAATAACGGGTGCTGGAAAACCTAGTAACCATAACAACCAGTCACGCAATACGGGAAACTTGTGAAATGAAATAACCTGCTAAGGAAAAATACAGCATGGAATAAATATGTTCTATTCTGATAAATGGCAAATAAAATGGTCCAAAACTAATTCCCTGATATTCCATGACTTGGCCCATAAAAGAGTCAGATCCCCTGACTTTCCATGTCTGGAACAGACTTTTTAAAATTCCATGATTTTCCAGAAATTCCATGACCCGTGGGAGTGTGTGTCCATGCATGCACATGTGGTGACAGTGTGTGTGTGTGTGTGTGAGTGTATATGTGTGTGCTGACCGCAATGTGTGTGTGTACCTTGGAGGTGTCAGACACCGTGTCCCAGTTGCCTCCGCTCAGAGAGAACTTTCCGGAGCCTATCCGCAGCAGGATCTCCTCTGGAGTGTCGTTGGGCCCGTTAGCAAATGGTGTGTATCTGAAGAGAAGAGAGAGAGAGAGAGAGAGAGAGAGAGGTTAGGAATGAACACACACACACACACCTAAACACACACACTCATACCTTAACACACACACACACATACCTAAACACACACTCATACCTTAACACACACACTCATACCTTAACACACACACTCATACCTTAACACACACACACACCTAAAACACACACTCATACCTTAACACACACACACACTCATACCTTAACACACACACACTCATACCTTAACACACACACATACCTAAACACACACACTCATACCTTAACACACACACTCATACCTTAACACACACACATACCTAAACACACACACTCATACCTTAACACACACACACTCATACCTTAACACACACACACTCATACCTTAACACACACACACACCTAAACACACACACTCATACCTTAACACACACACACTCATACCATAACACACACACACACACCTAAACACACACACTCATACCTTAACACACACACACTCATACTGTGTCGGCACAGTATATACACAGTTATTACATTTTTTTTTCTTTTTTCTTTTTTTTACATTTCATTTCATTTTTTACATTTCTGTTGAGCTTCAATAGTAAAAGTCTGTAAGGCTCAGTCCATTGAACAGTCCATTCAACAAGGTGCAAATTCGAAGAAATTGCTTGGCAGCATCGCAATGTTTTGTGTGTGTGCATGTGTGTTGGGCCATGTCAGTGTAAGTGTAGAGCCAGGGCAGACTCCATACCATGAAACCTTGGAAGGCTTCACTCTGCCTCCAACAAGAGACACAGCTTGGTAACTGGTCGCTCCAAAACTGATGTCTTGGTCTTGAGACGAACACGGCGAACGTGTCCTTTGGAGTCCGTCATTGTTTCTGTGATTCGACCCTTGAGCCATGAGTTCCGTGGCGAAACGTCCTCCACCACAAGAACGAGGTCCCCAACTGCGAAGTTTCTGCGTGGTTTGTGCCACTTTTGGCGCTCCTGCATCATCGCAAGATATTCCCGGGTCCACCTTTTCCAAAACAAGTCTGTGATGTACTGCGTTTGCCTCCATCGTCTATGGATATACAAATCTTCCTTCCTGAACAGACCTGGTGGCAGTATTGGTTTGCCTTTAAGCTGGAGGATGTGGTTGGGCGTTAGTGCTTCGATGTCATTGGGATCATCACTGGATGGAGTGATGGGACGGTCATTGAGAATCGCTTCTGCTTCACACATAGCTGTTTGCAGGATCTCATCATCCAGAGTTTGCTGCTTCAGCACGGAGTAGAGCACTCTTTTGACCTGCTGTATGAGGCGCTCCCAGACTCCTCCATGATGCGCACCATGGGGAGGATTAAAGGTCCACTTTATTCCTTCTTGCAAAAGTGCCTTTTGGATCTTTTCCTGATTGAGCTCCTTAAGGGCCTCTTTTAGCTCCCGGTTTGAACTTACGAAATTTGTTCCATTATCAGATTTTATTTCTGTTACTTGTCCTCTCCTACATATAAATCTCCTGAGAGCATTAATACATGCATCTGTGTCGAGAGCGTGCGCCACCTCCAGGTGGACTGCGCGACATGCCAGACAAGTAAATATGACTCCATATCTTTTAACTGTACTCCGACCCCGTTTCACATCAATGGACCCGAAGTAGTCCATTCCGACGTGTGTGAACGGAGGGAGATCTGCAGAGACACGGGCGATGGGAAGATCAGCCATTTTTTGTTCGCCTGCCTTTTGGCGCCGAAGTTTGCAGACTATGCACTTCCTGATGACCGCTCTGGCTGCTGCATTGGCATGGAGTATCCAGTATTTACGACGAAGCGTGGAAAGCACATGACTCCTCCCACTGTGACCAACCTTTTCGTGGATGTGGCGAAGAATAAGCTTTGAGATGTGGCTGGCTTTGGGCAAAATCGCTGGATGCTTTGTTTCCTCTGGAAGCGCTGCTCGGCTCAGCCTCCCACCCACTCTCAAGACACCATCCACTATCACTGGGTCGAGCTTGACCAAGGGACTTGTCCTTTTCACTGTGCCTTTTTCCAGGGAAATCATTTCTTCCTTGAAGCTTTGTCTTTGCACCAAGCATATGATGGCCTTTTCTGCATTAGCCATGTCTTCTACATTAAGCCTTTGCAACCTTAGGCTGTCCTTAACCTGTTGCATGTGCTTTGCTACTGCATCATTTTGCTGTTTAGAGCCTTGGTGCCTGGCGATTGCATTGACTCTTTCCCAGCGCAGTTGCTTAAGCAGGTCTTTATACTTGAGGATCCATCCCACTGCTCTTTTTAGGTCCATCCAGTTGGAGAAGTGACTTAGGAGGGTAGCAGTGGGGGATTCTTCAGGCTGTAGTACTACAGCACAGACTGAGATCATGTTCCTCACCTCTGGATCATCCGCAGAGATCACACCTGGTGTCTCATCATGCCCTGGCCATTCAGACTGAGGTTTCCTTAGAAACTCGGGGGCCTGCATCCAAGCTTTGGACTGAAGAAAGGCATCTGCCCGTAAGCCGCGTGATGCTACATCTGCGGGATTGAGCTTTGAGCTGATGTAGTTCCATTGTTCGACTTCAGATAATGATCGTATCATAGCAACTCTGTTCGCTACGAAGGTTTTAAACCTTCCTGTTGCACTTCCAATGTACTTCAACACGGATTGACTGTCCGTCCAGTACGTTGACTCATCCAACGGAATCTGCAGCTCTATTTTCAGCAGTCGGTCTATACGTACCGCCAGGACCGCGGCCACCAGCTCCAATCTAGGAATGGTAGTCTGCTTGAGGGGTGCTACTTTCGCTTTGCCCATGATGAAAACAACATGCACTTCATCTCTGCAGTTAGTAAGTCTGAGATACGACACTGTTCCCATGCCAACCTCACTAGCATCGCAAAAGTGCTGCAGCTGTGCGGATGCAATTTCACCGAAACCATGGGGGGCGATACATCTGCTCACAGAGAATTTATCCAACACCACCAGTTGACTCAACCATCTTTTCCATCTATCAGCATGTTCTTTTGGGATTTTCTCATCCCACCCCAGCTTGGCCTTGCACAACTCCTGAAGGATCTGCTTGGCGGGTAGCACAACCGGTGCTAAGAACCCTAGGGGGTCATAAATCGAACTCACAACTGACAGGATGCCACGTCTTGTTGATGGCTGAGTTTTCAGAACTGTGCTGAAAGTGAAGGTATCGTTCTCGACATCCCACTGTGTTCCAAGGGCCCTTTCCATGGGAAGTTTGTCTCTGTCAAGATTCAGAGTCTTGACCTCTTTGGTTCTTTCATCCTCAGGAATTATGGCAAGGAGGGAGCGATGGTTACTTATCCATTTATTCAGGTGGAACCCTCCTTTGCTGCATATTTCTTTGAGGTTGCTGTACAGCCATGCTGCTTGCTCCACAGAGCTCACTGACTTAAGACAGTCATCCACGTAAAAGTTCTGCCTTACTGTGTCCACGACCTCAGCAGGATATTCATTCTGGTTGTCTTCTGCCGTCTTTAGCAAGGCGAATGTGGCGCAGCTGGGTGATGATACAGCTCCGAAAATGTGAACTGTCATCCTATGGTCCACAGGCTCTTTAGTGATGTCTCCATCTGGCCACCAGAGAAAGCGCAGGAAATCGACATCTTCTCTCGCAACCCTCACCTGATGGAACATGCCTTCAATATCAGTCATCATGGCAATAGGACCCAGGCGAAATCTTAACATCACGCCAATCAGCTTGTTGGTCAAGTCTGGACCTTGCAACAATTCTCCATTCAGAGAAGTTCCCTGAAAGGTTGATCCACAGTCAAACACCACGCGTAATGTCCTTTTGCGTGGGTGGTAGACCCCATGATGCGGTACGTACCACGCTTTGCCACTTTCAGTCACCAACTGCTCTTCGGGTACGACCTCAGCATATCCTTTTGCCAGGACGTCCTGCATAAATGCCTGGTATTCCTCCAGGAATGTTTGGTCTCTTGCAAACCTTTTCAGCAGCTGCTGTGCTCTTTGCAGGGCTATGTGCCTGTTGTTGGGCATGATCACATCTGGCTCACGAAAAGGCAGCTTAAGGTAGTAATGTCCATCCTTAAGCACTACGGAGTCTGAAACGATGTTCATGAACTGCTTGTCCTCCAGCGACATTTCTTTCTGCTCATAATGTTGCTCAACAAAATCTTGGTTATACTGCTGGGTTAGGAGCTCTTCCAAGTTGGCAATGGCTATTCTGTTAACCAAGGCAGGGTGACAATCGCTCCTGTCACTGTCCTCCTGGTGACCAAGTGGGCCATTTATTACCCACCCTAGGAGGGTTTTTACAGCAAACGGTCCAATACCTTCGCTGTTAATGACTTTCCACGGCTCCAGGACTTTTGGAGCATTTGCACCAATCAGTAGCCCAATGCTTGCGTTGATTGGTTCCAGTTCAACCTCTTTCAGATAAGGCCACTCTCTGAGGTCCTCCTCTGTAGGAATGTTGTCTTGTGTAACGGGAATAGACTCTTGCGAGAATACATCTGGCAACGTTAGGAATGTGCTTCCTTTGAGCGCGGCCACTTCCAATCCAGAAATCCTGTAGCTGGGCACAGGCCTCTCCTGTCCCATAGTTTTGAGAAGAACCTTCACCCTTTTTCCACCGGTATTTAGCGCTGCCATTAAGCCCTCTGTGCAAAAGGATGCAGTGCTGCCTGGGTCAAGGAAAGCATACGTCTTCACAACCTTAGTGCCTTTGCACAGCTTTACTTGAACAGGCACAATAGACAGCTTACATTCATTGTTACCGACCCCAGTATGACCGCCAGCATCTAGGGACACAAGGCTTGATGTGACCTTGGCTGCTTCTCCAGCAGATTCTCCACGTTCCCTTTTGTTAATATGCACTTCTGCTCTTTCCTTCGCATCAATGTGCAGTATGCTTGGATGATCTTTATGGCAAGTCTGACACGTCATTCGGTTTTTACAGTATTTGCTCATGTGCCCTTTTCCCAAACATCCAAAGCACAGACCTTTACTTTTCATGAAGTCGACTTTCTCATTGTTAGGTTTGTGTTTTAGTGCGTCACAAAACTCCAAGGAGTGTTCTTTACTGCAATATGGGCAGGGCTTCTCCAGAGCACTTGAATAACCTTGTTTTAGCCCCCCCTGATTGTATTTGGGTTTGCTTTGTTTACTTTCCTTTTGCTCCATTTTTGCTGACATAGGAGCAACAGCAGTAACAAAACTGCTTCCCCTACTTACTGGCTTAAAGGGGGGTCTCTGTGTTGGCCTTTTTGTTGATTTTATCATTCCTTTGTTATCAGTGATGTCTTGTATATCCCCAAAAATGGGATCCAGAACAACCCGTGACTGTCTTTCCACAAACTCAACCAGGTCTTTGAACTTTGCTCGTCGTTTGTTTCGTTCTTGAATGTCACAGCTAATTGTCCTCCATCTTTCTCGGAGCTTATAAGGCAATTTTGATACGATTGTCCTCAAGTGAGATGGTGTCTCCAGCTCCTCCATAAAGTTGACCTCATTCATTATATTGAAGCAACATCTCAGAAACAGCGCATACGACCTTAACGCTGGTCCGTCTTCTACTCTTATTGAAGGCCAACTCAGGACCTTGCCCATGTGTGCGGATGTCAGCTTCATTTCATTGCCAAAGTGCCATTCAAGTTGCTCCTTTGCTTCTCTGAACCCTCTGTCTGGGTCCATGTGGAGGAAACTACGAACCAGCTGGTTGGGTGCTCCCTTTGTGTATTGCTCCAGATAGAACAACTTATCCTGCACATGGTCCACCTTGCGTTCTATTCCTTGCTCAAAGGCCTTAATAAATGATCGGTACTGCAGAGCGTCGCCATCAAATGTAGGGATCTCTCTGGCAGGGAGAAGAGCTGCTTGTTGTTGTTTTACAAGCAATTCAGTTATTTCATTTTGTCTTTTCAAAACATCAGTGAGACAATTTTCATCATCTTTTGCATTTGAAATTGAGTCTCCATCTTCTTGGTCATGACTCAAGTGTTTGGTTTTTGCTTGAGCTTTGCGTGGTGCAACTTGGTGGTAAACATTTTGTTCCTGAGAACTTTGAGGTTTTGGGAATTTTTGAGTTGTTACTGGCATTCTGTACTCTGTAGATGTTCCAGTAATTTCTAACCTTTGTATTGGTGTTATGATGTCTTCTTTTGTTTGCTTTGATGCTGATGCTTGTGGAGGTTTTAGCTTTGATGATGTTGGTTGTGGTGCAGGTGCAGCCTGCAATTCGCTCTCCATGAAAACATTAATTTTGGCTTCTGCTGCAGCCAATTCAGCTTCCATGGCATGCTTTTCCATCCTTGCCTTAAGCTGAGCTTCCTCCTTGTCCAGAGCATGTTTAATTTCCAAAGCTTGAGATTTAGCCATCAGAGCAGCTCGTTCTGCCTTAGCCTTTAAGCATGCAGTAGATACCCTGGAAGATGTACTGGAAGAGCCGGTTTTGGAGGTAGTGCTGGGATCCTTGTTTGGGGCTTTTATGGTTTGGGACGCACTATCCCCCGGTTCCTCCCCAGAACTCTCCACCTTTTCCTCTTCTTCCTCCTCGTCACCATCCATCAATTTTTTGATACCATGTAGGAATCCTCTGTAATGGGTTAATTTTGGTTCATACCAATCCATACGATCCGCCTCCCTTTCCTCCTCATTTGCAAGGAGATTTTGTACAACCACTTGCAAATCCATAAACTCTTCCAAATATTTATTGAACGCATCAGCATGTTTGCAGACAGTGTCTTTACTTTCCCCGGCTTCCAATAGAGCATTAATCTCATTCCTTTTGCGCGTTAAAACGCCGAGCTTCCCCCTGCGCGATGCGATTGCTTTTATCAAACGTGTCCCATCTACCTCTTCGGTGACAGACATGATCATGTGCAGATTGATTTATTGTATTCACTTTGAATTCCACCTTTGAATCAATACATTGGCCCATGGAAAGCAACAACATCCACTGAGCTGCGCATTTACGCGCTACTTCCTTATTTGAACTCTTTGCGAGCGCAGCGGCTCATTTCACTCCATAAGTCCATAATCGAAATCCATTACTCACAAACCGCAGAAACCTCATCCACTGCCTCCGCTGCTTGCGTGCTTTTCTTTCTTTGAAGAGAACTCGTTTTTTTTTCTTCAATCCATGTAGTTTTTTGACTTTAAATGTGTCGGCTTTTCTTGTTAAAAGCCGTGGCTTTCGAGACGGGGTCCGCTTGACTCACTTCCAATAAACAATGTCGATTGCAGCTTAAAAAATAACGTTTATTCCACCATTCCATATCGTTCCAAACTATTTGCTAAATAACGATAATATCCAAAGGAAACGAAAAAAGGCTTTAGTGCCACCGAAAACTTAAATAGCGCGGTCAAAAAACTGTTTACAACCACCGCCTTGAATCACCAAACATTTAGGTTCCATACTTCCTGCCATCGAATCACCTGATCCTATAACCTAATGTGTGGTGCGCAAAACGCGCATTCAGGACGCACGCCCCTC
>NC_140261.1:6057872-6060372 GCF_949987555.1 Borostomias antarcticus
TCAGATTGTGTTGTGGGTCTGGCGTGTTGTTGAAAGCAAACTCCCCGGGGAAGGTGGTGGCGATAAGGCGTTGTTTTTTTAACAGTGGCAATTTAGGATTGGTGATATTGCATTGTTCTCTGACTTCGTCCTTGTTTAGGCTACCGGGGGTTCTCTTCAGAAGAGGTGTAATTTTGGTTTTGGGACTCGCTCCCTTACAGTTGATGTAGACTACAGTTTAGATTGTTTGTCGGCTCGGCTGTAGTTAAGAAGTGAGAGTGCACTTCTAGGATAACGTTTTGGGTTGCTTTAGTTCGATGTTCCAGAATTAGCACAGAAGGGAACCTGTTGAAGTTCGCAGATAGTGCGATTTCCACAGGGTTGAAGTTCGCAGATAGTGCGATTTCCACAGGGTTGAAGTTCGCAGTGAGTGCGATTTCCACAGGGTTGAAGTTCGCAGTGAGTGCGATTTCCAAATGGGTTGAAGTTCGCAGTGAGTGCGATTACCAGCTAATCTCCGGAGTGTCTGTTTTTTGTCCCCGAACGGGGTTGTGTTGTCTTTATGTTTGTCTAAGCGCTATTTTTCGCCGGCTCAGTGGGATTTTTGATTGCATTTTTGAGCCTCGGCTCTTGATTGTATGTTTGTTACGCGCGCCATGGATCCAGGTAAAGTATTTTAAAGCATTTTTTGTACACTGTTAAATCTTAACTGCTAGATTTCCAGTAGGCTAGCTGGTTGTCTGGGAGACAAAGGAAACAACAACTACTACTCCGCTCTCCTGGTGATCCCGCCCGAGCCAGAGGGACAACAAAGGACCAGTTGCTGGGTGAGTTAATTAGCGGTTTAATGTGTCTTTGTTTTCTTTCGAAATTATATTCCTTTGTTTATTTCCCGCCTGTGTTTAACTATACTTTTCTTTTCACCGTTAGTTTTGAATTATAGGCTGTAGGGTATTGTGTTAATTATGAATACCAATACTAGTTCGCTGTCTGGGCCAGCTAAGATTGTTGCGCAAAGGCTTTGGGATGATGCTTGTGTACAGTATTTGATCTGGGCGAAGCATTCTGATTTCCCCCTGTCCGGTACACTCAATATTAGTGAGTTAGCAATTGTTAGGGCTCAGTTACAGGCGTTTGAAATAACTAGGTTAGGAAGGAAGCCTGGAAATGCGATAGATTGGAATGCATTCAGGAAGTGGGAAATACTCGCACACGAGTGTTTTTTCAAGTCAGAAAGAAGCGTAGCTGACGAAGTTAATCAGAGAGATGAATATTCAGAGTCCCTCCCCCCTCCTAGTCATTCCGTTTTGAACTCTATCACGCCGACTCGGCACTCAGAGCTCACACATCCTTCCCAAACTATGACTGGTTCACCCGCAGCTGCTGCCCCGCCTCCCAACTCTGTTTTTCCGTCTGCTCCCAACCAACAACGACCACAGGGTCGTCACACGAACAAGAATCAAGGGTATAGAAACAGAATAAACTACAGAATGAAACCGAGGGAGGGAAACGAAAACGGAGACAAAACTGACGCATGTTTTCATTGCAAGAAAACTGGTCACTGGATCAGAGACTGTCACAGTTACCGCAAGCGAAATGAGAGAAAGAATCCTGCAACCTTGGGTTCGGCGCCACCTGCTGGAAGTTCCCTTGAACAACCCACAAGGTAGATTTTAACTAGCCAAGATAGAGAGATTTTTTTTTTTTTTAAGATAATGGTGGCAGGATGAAATAGATGTAGAGCTTTTGAGTCTTAAGTTGCTGTTAATGTTTCTGAGCAGATCTTTTAGGTAATAGTGGAGAACTCAAAAGTCTGACAGGGTTTTGAATGTGTGTTTGATTCAGGAGTTGTTTCAATAGTCAATGAATGGCCATAAGCTGTTCGTGTTATGCATTCTACTGGATGAATTTTCATTCATATAATGATAATGTGTTTTGAGGAGTTGGCTCTAGGCCTTCTCCTCTGCTATTGAACCCAGTCTGTGTTTTGAGTCTTAATTTTCAGGTGCTATGGACCCTGGGCGGCAGGTCTTTGAGGAGCCTGGATCATGCCTTCCTGGGGACATTTGGAACCTGCTGTTGACAACTGTCGTTCCGGGAGTGATGGATGGGCGATCTGGGGTTCGTGAGATGCAGACCAACGCCATGTCACCAACTCACTGTGAGCGACAGATAAGTATGAAACAGGAGCAGTGCCCAAATACTCTGTCCTCAAATGCAGAAGAGGGAGGTTTTAGATATACAAATTTTAGCTATACAAATGAAGCTTGATGGAGTTTTTTGATTAGTTAATTGTAAATGAAGCCAGTTCATTTTAGTGTCATTTTCTTTGCCCCATCTCTATTTTTATCCTGACTTCAGGAAATTTTTGCTTTCACCCTTAGGGGGTGTTGTTTTGTTGAGACGAGAATATAGCGTATTTTATTTTCATAAAATCGTGAGAGAAATGCTAGAGCCAAACCCAATTGCCTTGATCATGACTGGGGACTGGGCGTGTTGAAGTCATTCTAACGCTGCCCCT
>NC_140261.1:6067872-6077872 GCF_949987555.1 Borostomias antarcticus
AAATAGGTCTACTTCTGAATTGTTTTGGATAGTTGGCAGTTTTCTGTTGGTCACTAGTGGTCTTGTGCAGTGAGCTCGGTGAGTTTCCCGTCTTTGAAAACCAGAGTATATGGTGTCTTTTGAAGGATATTCTACATGCCCATAGAGATCCATTGTGTACTTAGCTGTGACATAAGCAATGAGCATTAATATCTCAAGAGTGCACATTTCATCAACATTTTGATATGGACCGTTGTATAACCTTATAACAGGGTTTATGATGCTAAATACCAAACTAGTCCTTTAAGTGATGGAAAGAGGATGTAACATAAGTGCTGCAGAGCTTTCCGGAAGGTCACACCTGGCTAGCGGGCTGAAGATAAACATCGGGAGGCACAGACAGAGAAGGATTAAGCCCAATTTATGCTTCTTGAAAAGCATCGCTCGACAAATGTCACTCAACAAAAAAAATAAGTGTCGCTCGACATGTAGCATTTATGCTTCGGGCGACACTTCGCGTCGTCTCTATGGCAATAATCAGCCGTGCGCTTGTCATTTTGTTGCACGTTTGTGGTCATTCTGAGAGAAGCGGCTTTCTGAGGGAAAGAGTTTAATCTGAGGTAAAGAGGTTATTCAGAGAGCGGTTTTCATTGTGGTTTGTTTTCATTCTGATCAGGAACAATGTCTGTACCGGTGCAGTACTGGGGTATCTCTGTGAAGGGGCAGGGATGAATTGTATAGATGGGATATCTCCTCACAAGCTGGGAGAGACGTTCCTCTGCTCCTTCCATGACAGCCAAACGTCAAATGACAGACAAAACTAAAACAAGGCTGCGGAACAAGCATATCCATGGCAACGCACGAGCCTCCTATCCAGCCATCCAATCACACTTGAGCCACAATTTGTGACGGAGTCAGCGACATTAGAAAGATCTGTTGGTGCGCGACAGCCCTCGGCAACACTTTTTTTCACAAAAAAGTGTCGCTCATGACGTCAAAAGTGTCAAGCGACGGTTTTAAAAGCTCGGCGAAGCATAAATTGGGCTTTAGGATATAGTGAACAGGATGCAGGTACTGTAACACATTCAGAACAGCAGGAGCACAGCTGCCTCACTGGTCTCTAACGCCTGAGGAGAACCGTGCATCATGAGTGAGAAGAGTTTGTCATTCTTTAACATTATTTATGTCACTAGCATTCAAAATGACAGAGAGAAAGAGAAATACAACTGAATATTTTTGGAGATATGGAAGTGCTTTATTATGAATATACTGATATTGTACTGATGTGAGTGTGTAGATTATGAATATACTGATATTGTACTGATGGGAGTGTGTAGATTATGAATATACTGATATTGTACTGATGGGGTGTGTATATTATGAATATACTGATATTGTACTGATGGGAGTGTGTAGATTATGAATATACTGATATTGTACTGATGTGTCAGGGACTACAGCTGGAAACTCGCCTGCTAGCTATTGGCTAATACTGATACATTTACAATATACAAGTGTAAATGCCAGACCAGGTATTCCAGTGCTAAAACTGTAGTTGAAGGTGCATTGTGGTATAGTAATGGTATAGGAATGGTGTAATGGGGTGTAATTGGGTAAAAAGGGAGCTTACCTCTTTGGATAAGCGAGTGAAAACGTCCCCCCCCCTGAGAAAGTCCAGTATTAGATAGAGCTTCCCTTCAGTCTGAAAGGCTGGAAGAGGAGAGGAGAGTTACCACACACACACACACACACACACACACACACACACACACACACACGCTTATATACACACACACACACACACACACACACACACACACACGCTTATATACACACACACACACACACACACACACACACACACACACACACACGTGCTTACACACACACACACACGCTTATATACACACACACACACACACACACACACACACACACACACACACACACACACACACACACACGCTTACTAGAGCTGTCCCTGACTAAGAATGTCTTGCCTATCGTCGATTGATCGTCGAATCATGTTTTCTATTTGCATAGATCTACCTGTATAAAAAATTACCATAACGAAAATATAGGCCTATAGGTTTAAATAACACACACATGCCTTAAATCAGATTAGATAGGATAAAACTGTGTTGTCAACGGGAAGTGCAGAGAAGTGTGTGAAATAGCCTGTGAGAATCTCAGGGCAATTGAATTCTCAATAAATACGCAGTAGCCTACTTTCATGGATGCAAGCCAAGGCAATCAACTAGGCTATACACACTATACACACTATACACACTATACACACTATACACACTATACACACTATACACACACATCATAAAGAACCTGAACGTCAAGGCTAATATCATTAAGAATAAGGCCACAGACACAACAGCCTGCAACCTCGCAACAACATGCCTGAATCCAAACAGCACACTCGCCTGACACACGCGCACACACTCACACCACACACTCACACACACACACTCACACCGCACACTCACACCGCACACTCACACCGCACACTCACACACACACACTCACACCGCACACTCACACCGCACACTCACACACTCACACCGCACACTCGCCTGACACACCGTACACTCACACGCACACTCACACCGCACACTCACACACTCACACCGCACACTCACACCGCACACTCACATGCACACTCACATGCACACTCACACCGCACACTCACACCGCACACTCACACCGCACACTCACACACTCACACACTCACACACTCACACACTCACACCGCACACTCACACACTCACACCGCACACTCACACACTCACACCGCACACTCACACCGCACACTCACACCGCACACTCACACCGCACACTCACACCGCACACTCACACCGCACACACTGCACACTCACACCGCAGACACTCACACACACACACTCACACACACACACTCACACCGCACACTCACACCGCACACTCACACCGCACACTCACACCGCACACTCACACTCACACACCGCACACTCACACCGTACACTCACACCGCACATACTGCACACTCACACCACAGACACTCACACACGCACACTCACACACACACACTCACACCGCACACTCACACCGCACACTCACACTCACACACTCACGCCGCACACTCACACCGCACACTCACACACTCACACACACTCATACCGCACACTCACACACACACCGCACACACACACCGCACACTCACACCGCACACTCACACACACACACCGCACACTCACACCGCACACTCACACCGCACACTCACACCGCACACACACACACACTCACACCGCACCCTCACACCACACACTCACACACACACACACACTCACACCGCACACTCACACCGCACCCTCACACCGCACACACACACCGCACACACACACCGCGCACACACACCGCACACACACCGCACACTCACACCGCACACTCACACCGCACACACAGACCCCACACTCACACACACACACACACCGCACACTCACACCGCACACTCACACTCACACCGCACACTCACACCGCACACTCACACCGCACACTCACACCGCACACTCACCCCGCACACTCACACACACACACACACCGCACAGTCACACCGCACTCACACCGCACACTCACACCGCACACTCACACGCACACTCACACCGCACACTCACACTCACACCGCACACTCACACCGCACACTCACACCCACCCCGCACACTCACCCCGCACACTCACACCGCACACTCACACCGCACACTCACACCGCACACTCACACCGCACACTCACACTCACACCGCACACTCACACCGCACACTCACACTCACACCGCACTCACACCGCACACTCACACCGCACACTCACACACACACTCACACACACACTCACACTCACACTCACACCGCACTCACACCGCACACTCACACCGCACACTCACACCGCACACTCACACACACACTCACACTCACACTCACACTCACACCGCACTCACACCGCACACACACCGCACACTCACACCGCACACTCACACCGCACACTCACACCGCACACTCACACCGCACACTCACACCGCACACTCACACCGCACACTCACACCGCACAGCAGGCAGGTCTAGCACAATTCAGTCACAGCAAACATGTAAGGGATAATCAACTCAACTCATAGGTGTGCGTTAAACGGTTTTAAGGCACGACGTGGAGGCGAAGAACTCCGCGAAGTGCCTTAAAAGCGTTTAACGCACACCTATGAGTTCATTATCCCGCTTATACCATGGCCCCACATGCCAAAGACAAATAAATATGTGCCATGTACTCGCATTTTCTACATTAAAATATAAAGAAATGTTATTTATGTATTGCTCATTGCTGAGTGTCATTATAGTCCCTCACTGCTAAATCACGTTGCTATGGAATTACAAATTGAATATCATATTTCTTGGAGCAACAGCGATGACATCCAATAGTTAACATGGGTTTGGAACCGTAAGTGAAATGGAAAGTGTCCGTTACCTTTTCTTTCAGCAATGTCTCTCAACCCTGGATACGACCTAGCAACCAAACAATGAGCCTAGCAACCCAAACTAGCTAATTCCATAGCCTACTGTACCCATATATCTATGACTGTAGTACCTGATATTGCTAGATAGCAATGAGCGAAGTGTAGGCTACTGCATATTTGCTGTGCAACATATAAATCGTCCAGCTGTCAAACCTAGTTGCCAACAAACTATGTATGATAGCCAGCTTGTCCTCAACTCCAAAAGTATTGTTTTCATGTCGTGGTTTATCACTGTCAGTCGTATCTTACGTTCATTGTGAGTTGATTTGCGAGGACGGGAGGTGTCATATCATTATGTGAAGCAACAGGGTATTAGAATCCAGCAATTGCCTCTTCACACTGTGATATATTTGGATGCCGTATATACTGTAAATGAATAAACGAGGCGGAGACCGTTTTCCATACGTCCGGCTTCTTTTACTGCAACTCTCAGACTGACGTTACAAACTCATATCTGGCTACTACCCCACTAACGTGCACCACCACGTTATAACACACCACTAACGTGTACCACCACGTTATAACACAAAGTGAAAAAACTGTTTTTGATTTGGGGACAGGGAGGTGTCTGGCTATCATAAAGAGTTTGTTGGCAAATAGATTTGATAACTGGACAATGGATGCGTTGCACAGCAAATCTGCAGTATCCAACACTTCGTTCATGGCTAGCTAGCAATGGTACAGCAGGCTATGGGATGAGCTCATTTGGGTTGCTGTCAAAGCCGGCGTATTAATTTAGATCGGTAATTAAACTTCAGCCAAACTACTTGTGCGTATACACGGTTTTAACGCACGTCTGCTGGCCAATCAGAAAAGACTATTAACCCAGGCCATGGTATAGCTAGAATATTTTTTTTACCTTAAAAAATACTTTTTCGAAGAAGTGATTCCAAAGTTTGCAAGCAGGCCTAATGAACTCTAATTTGTTCCATATGTTTAACCAAGACTAGTGATCTGTCCTTCTTTTTGAGTGAATTCCCACATGGCTAATTTGCATCAAGCCTATAGGGCTGCCCCCCCACACTAAAGAGATCTATAAAAAGCACAAGAGCTATTTTGATTTTTTCTTAACAGTTATTAATAGGCTGGTATTTATACAAAAATAGGAAATCATGATTCACTGGGAGAAACCACCCAATGCTTTGTAAAAGCAGACATTCAGCACCCCCATAGAGCCCGAATGGAATGATCCTGTGTTTTATGACCACATTCAGCACCCCCATAGAGCCCAAATGGAATGATCCTGTGTTTTATGACCACATTCAGCACCCCCATAGAGCCCAAATGGAATGATCCGGTGTTTTATGACCACATTCAGCACCCCCATAGAGCCCAAATGGAATGATCCTGTGTTTTATGACCACATTCAGCACCCCCATAGAGCCCGAATGGAATGATCCGGTGTTTCATGACCACATTTTCCCGCAACACAAACACACAGACACACACGCGCCCGCTTACACACACACATGCTTACACACACACACACACACACACACAAACCAGGGCGCACACACACACGCTAAAGAGACTCACCGTAGTGCAGCTTCACTATGAAAGGATGGTTGACCTCCACTAAAATGTCCCGTTCCATCTTAGTACGGACTCTGTCCCTGACTGGAGAGAAGACAGGAGAGAGGGAGAAAAAGAGAGAGAGAGAGAGAATGAGAGGGAGACAGGACGACAACACACAACCCCAGTCCGTGTGCAGAGGGAGATTGTCCAACCAAAAATGATTATAAATATGTTACCTTTCAAGGATGCCTTCTTCAGAACTTTCATTGCATATAACTGACCAGCATCTGGACCAATGAGCTTCCTGACCAGAAACACCTGAGTGTGGGAGGGAGGGAGGGAGGAAGGGAGGAAGGGAGGGAGGGTGCGAGGGAAGGAGAGACATGGAGTGGCAAATAAAGAGAGAAACAGAGGCAGAGAGAGAGAGAGAGAGAGAGAGAGAGAGAGAGAGAGAGAGAGAGAGAGAGAGAGAGAAGGAAGAGGTCAGATAGAGGCAGGGAGGAAGACAGAGAGAGAGAGACATACAGTGTGAGAGAGGGACTGAGAGTGCAGTAATACAGTCCTAGGCTCCTTCATTCATATTGGATGAGGTCCTGAGGTCGTGTGGCGCGTGGCTCACCTTGCCGAAGGAACCCTGTCCCAAGACCTTGAGAAGCTCGAACTGAGCCGGGTCAGCTTTCTCACAGCCCTCCTTCACATGGTGGGTGATGGGAATCTCCTTATAATCGCCCTCGTCCTAGACACACACACAGTTCAGATTTAACTGGAAGAAAACACACTCGCGCGCGCACACACGCGCACACACGCACACACACACGCACACACACACACACACACAGACACACACACACACACGCACACACACACAACCATCAACATTACTCACACAGTGTGTGAAAGACTCTCCCTCCTCCATGGGCTCGTCCATGATCTGGTGCCCGTTGACCTGGAAGCAGAACACAACACGACCGGCATCAGCATCCGCTAGCTAGCATAAACACACACAGCTAGCATCAGCTAGCATCCACACACAACTAGCATCAGCTAGCATCTACAGACACAGCTAGCATCAGCTAGCATCTACAGACACAGCTAGCATCAGCTAGCATCTACAGACACAGCTAGCATCAGCTAGCATCTAAACACACAGCTCATCAGCTAACATCTACAGACACAGCTAGCATCAGCTAGCATCTACACACAGCTAGCATCAGCTAGCATCTACACACAGCTAGCATCAGCTAGCATCTACACACAACTAGCATCAGCTAGCATCTACACACACAGCTCATCAGCTAGCATAAACACACACAGCTAGCATCAGCTAGCATAAACACACACAGCTAGCATCAGCTAGCATCTACACACACAGCTCATCATCTAACATCTAAACACACAGCTCATCATCTAACATCTAAACACACACAGCTCATCAGCTAGCATCTACACACAACTAGCATCAGCTAGCATCTACACACAACTAGCATCAGCTAGCATCTACACACAACTAGCATCAGCTAGCATCTAAACACACAGCTCAGCTACATGGGCTCGCATCACACACACATATTACAACGGCACACACATTACACTCATCACACACCATTTTGTATATTGTATTTGTACTTTGCACTGCTCATTTGCACTATCCTGTCCTTGCACCCTGTCTAATGTGGGCTCCATCAGTGTTATGAACCATTAACCAAAGCTTATTCCTAGGCGGTAAACTACCTGGTGAATTTGATTCTGATGATATTTAGCTAGTTCCAGTCATGCCATATAGCTATGGGTAAAAAGGCTAAGAGAACGCACACCCAATGTGAGGTGCTAGGGCTAGGGCAACATACCATTCAAATTGTGAAGAATAGCCGAACGCTCATTTCTCCTTCCAGTGAATTTTAGTATTTATTTAGCCTATTGGCTTAATAAATACTAAAATAAATACTAAAATTCACTTCACAATTTATAAGATAGCTACGGGTAGCCATAAGCCATCACACACCCTTTGTTGGTAGAATAACTCCACACAATACAGCAGACTACAGTCAGTGTGTGCAGCTGAACTACAACTACCATCATCTTAGCAATGTAACAACAGCCTAGACTTCATCGCCGTGGCAACGGCAAACTGCTCTCTCTAGCCATATGCATCACCTAGGATACTACTCTCTCCTCCTCCTCCTCCTCACCTCCTCCTCCTCCTCCACTCACTCTCACTCTCACCTCCTCCACTCACTCTCACCTCCTCCTCTTCCTCTCCCTCTCACCTCCTCCTCCTCCTCCACATCCACTCATCGTCTGACTCAGGCTCCGCCTCCTCTCTCTCCACCCCCCCCCCCCCACCCACTAACCCTGTCCAGCTGTCCGACTGGCTTCCTGTAAAAGCCTGGCTGTCATTATTATGACCATTTCAGCTTAATCCGCAGCCTGAACGTCTGAGGCTAAATGTGATTGGACAGCCTGACACGACGCCGCGCTCTACATGACGGGAAGGCAGCAAAAACGTATTTGTGATCCGGTACTTATGAAACAGTTATGAACACTGTGTAGGCTGATGACACACACGTACACCCTGAATACACACTAGGCCTATATATTTGTCTTCCGGCTGAAGATCTGATACTGGTGCCTTTAGAGATATGGCACAGACAAAGAAAGGCATATCTAGAGATCAATAGCCTGCAGTATGCTGTTTAATTGCGTATTCTCCACTCGACACTGAAGGACAGCTACACCACATCTCAGTCTGTGCCAATGTGTGTATGTGTATGCGTGTGTGTGTGCGTGTGTGTGCGTGTGTGTGTAATTCCACCAGGAGGAGAGGGATGACTCATATCTCTACGCAAGGCTACTGAGTGGGTGGAGCCAGAAGAGGGGGCCTTGTCTCTCTGCACACACTCTTCCACTCAACACACACACGACACATTCCATTGAATCATGCCATATTACCCTTTCAGACATATGGGACACATTTTGAGTGGAATATCACTAGATTAGGGCCAATATAAGAATCACTGTTGAAACTCTTTGTCGATAAAAACATGTTTACATGTCAGGTGGGCAGAGTGTGCAGAATAAAACTCAACTGGTCCTTGCACAGTGAGGAACCACACAAGCAGTAGTCTGCCTCTCATTCATAGATGGACCTAAGGAATACGAATCAGAATGTAATTACTAGCTAATAACATCCTTTTAGCAGGACCCAAACATAGCAAAAGTATACGAGCAGTTATAACTTTGACAGTATCTAGAAAGGAAGACAGTAACAGAAAAACAAAAAACAGATGTTCTTAAGTAGCTATAGCTGGTCCCAAAATAAACACGTATAATTAACTGCAGGTCCAGATATTTCACCCCAAACTGTACGTGGTTGGCTCAATGCTCAACTCTAACTGCTGGTTATTGTTTAGAGCTAGCTGACCATGTATACACGATCAACCCTGCTGTCCACCCATACCAGCAGGTCCCAGGTCTGTGTGGACGTGGTACAGCTCCCTGCTAGATCACGTTAGCAAGCTATCCTAACTGGGTTTTGGACACAGGTATATTCAAGTGTAAAGTTAGCGAATGCTATCGTGTCGACTTGGGACCCAGCAAACACTCTCTCAAATCACAAACTACTTTATTAAAGAGGGCAACTATCTGTCAGCCCACGCAGCTCGCACTACGAGCATTAGCTCGCTAGCATGCTAACAGATAGATGAGTTGTTGACATCCGCTAGCCCGTCCATCACCATGAATACGGTTTTTAAATCATCTCATCAGCATAAGATCGCAGCTCATGTTTACAAAGTGAAACACATACAGACCATCGACGGCTGCCTCTCAAGAAACATAAAGTTGGATGAAACCTTTGCTAAGTGAGCCACAGAATACAGCCCCGCTAGCTTAGCACTAGCTTAGCACTAGCTTAGCTTAGCACTAGCTTAGCACTAGCTTAGCTTAGCACTAGCTTAGCA
>NC_140261.1:6082872-6247872 GCF_949987555.1 Borostomias antarcticus
AAACGAAAGAGAGATGGACAGACGGAGGGAGGGAGGAGGGGGGTAACCGGACGGAGACGGACCAGCGGGCCCGTGCCGGGTACCTTGACGATTTCGGCGTCGACGTTGAGCTGTCCGGCGGCGGCGAGGATCTTGACCCGGCAGACGGAGCCCAGGCTGGTCATGCCACGGTCCCAGTAGCGCTTCAGCTGGAGCAGGTCTGAGTCGCTGAACTGGGTGCGGTCCTGCAGCTGACCGCAAACACAACCACATGGTAAATGGACCGCACTTATAACCCTAACCGCTTTACAATGGCCTCTCATTCACCCATTCACACACACACTCACACACCAATGGCGGTAGCTGCCATGCAAGGTGCTAACCTGCTCATTGGGAGCAATTTGGGGGTTATGTGTCTTGCTCAAGGACACTTCGACATGTGGACAGTCGGCGCTGGGATTCGAACCGCTGACCCTTCGATCATTAAACGACCCGCTCTACCAACTGAGCTACTGCCGCCCCTTAATCATCAACATCAACAGCCTTACTAAGCACGACCACAGAAGCACGACCCAGAATCCCACCCACACGACAGAGAGGGAGAGAGAGCAGCAGGCGGAGGAGCAGGTGTTTCGCTGACCCGTGTGTGTAGATTGCGTTGGCTACAGTCTCATGAGAGATGACTAGTTTTGATATGAGATGCTGTGGGTTTGTTTAGCCGACAGGTAAGAACAGAAGGAAGGGTTGAGTCCCTTGTATGGGAGGTGTGTGTGTGTGTGTGTGTGTGTGTGTGTGTGTGCGTGTGTCTGTGTGACTTGTTTGTGTGTGTGTGGGCGGCACTTACTGTCCTCTTCCTGGAGTTGCTGATAAGCCAGGGAGCAGCCAGGCTGACCGGAACCTACGCAGACAGACGAGCTGTGATTAGGCGTTCTGACCAAACTACACATTTAACATATCGTGAGTCTCACTATGTCAAGTTGTGGAGGATGTGTGACGATAACGATGGAAAAAAAACTCTTCGCCACTGTGCGCCCCGCTGTTTCCTGCGCTGCGTGCATCTTAGTTGACAACTTTGCTGACCGCCTCTTCCCGAGCCTACCTGTGAGTGTGAGGGGCGGGTCTCCTGTGGGGGCGAGGCCTGGGGGGCTGCGTGGGGGTAGCCGCCGCACGGCGCCGCCTGGCCCTGCTGCGCTCCGGGTTGGGCGCCGGCGAAGGGCGACACGTGGCCTCCCCTCCCCCGAAACGCCTCGCCCCGCGGCGGGCTGAGGCCGCCGCCGCACGCCAGCTGCCCCCCCGCGCGCTGGCCGTCGTGGCGGTGATGGGGCTGGCAGTTCATGCTGGCCAGCTCCTCCTCCCTCCGCCACTCGTCCTCCTCGCCGCCCGTCTCCATGGCGATGGAGAAGCAGCCGACGGTGTCCGAGGGCCCGGGCGTCCTCTGCCTGTCCTGCTTGTCCCCTCTATCGGGGGGGTGCTCTCTCCCTGGCCCCTCCCCCTCTCCTCTGTCCGATAGGGTGAACACCTGCTGGATGCGGAGGGTGTGGGAGGGTGTGGGGCGGGGGTTGGGGTTAGGGTTCGAGGAGGGGACGTGGAGGGCAAGTGGAGGAGGGTTGAACTGGGGTCGGGGCTGGGGCTGGGGCTGGGGAGGAGAGGGCCATGGGCGGGCTTGTGCTGACCCGTACTGTCTAGCCCAGCTATGGGGTACCACCCCTGCCCCTGAACGCACCTCCCCGGTGGAGAAATGTCCCCCTCTGGACGACGCGCTACCGACTGGGGGGCCGGGGGGAGACGAGAGGGAGGGGGGCTTGCGCGGGAGTGATATGGAGAGCCTGGAATGGGAAAGGGAGGAAGAGGAGGAGCCGGGGCCGGTCCTGCTGCTCAGTGATTGGTTGAGGAGAGCTGAATGGGCATGTGCAGGAGGCTCTGAGTCTGAGTGAGAGGGGAGGGGCTTGGGTCCTATTCTAGAGCGAGAGGCGGAGTTTATAGAGTAGATCCCTGTTAGTATGACGTCGTTGTTGTTGTTGTTTCCGCCACTTAGAGGGGAGGAAGAGGAGGGCGAGGAAGAGGACGAAGAGGATGAGGGGAAGGAGGAGGATGGGGGGAGGAGGTGTGGCCCTCTCTGGATGTTCCGAGCGGCAGCCATCTCCGCTGTCAGCATGTCCCCCGCCACCAACGCCGATCCTGCCAACCCGTGATTGGACAGACCGCCTCCCCCTAGCGTGTGATTGGACAGAAGTCCTCCGTGATTGGAGAAGGAATGGGACCCTCCCCCGTACTGGTCCGCCCTGGAGGCCAGCTTGCGTCTCTTGTTGCCGACCCACGTCTGCAGGGAAGAGAACAACGGCGTCGGTAAAAACACACAAAACCGATTCATTGGAATGTGTCGTTACACTGATGTCATTACACATGAGTAGTCTGACACTGGATCTGACGTTGTGTGTCCAGGGCCTCACCCGGACCACGCTGAAGTCCAGTTTGGTCTCCTGGGCACACTGCAGGATCTGCTGGAAACACGCCTTGCTCTGATTGGTCATCCCGCTGTCATAGTAACGCTCCAAGGTGTTCTGCTGCTCAGCCGTGAACACGGACCGCAGGTTCATCTGGGGGGAGCACGCCATTGGTTAATGAAGCAGGAACTCATGAGAGGGTGATATATGTTTTATATCGCTTTTTCACGTTGCTGGTGATCATATTCCCTGGAGGAACAGCAATGACATCCAATAAGAAAGTAAGTGGAATTGAAAGTGTCCATTACATACACCCACCCCTGGATACGACCTGCTATTCATAGCAACAAGCAATGTCAGACCTGATTTTGATAGCAACCTAGCTAGCCATGAATTAAGTGTATAGTGTATTTGCAACATATCAACTGTCCAATTGTTTCTAATTTCTAATAAACTGGTTAGCCACTGGTTAGCCACTGGTTAGCGACTGCTAGCCAGCTATTTTTCCCAAATGATCGTGACACTTGTTTGGTAAGTTATTGGTCTGCCTGGTGCAGATTCAGCCTACCATCACCTGAATAATATATCAAGGATTTATGTCTCAGCAGAATCTGGAAAAACTTGTCCATGTGTTTATCTTCAGTAGACTCGACTACTGTAACGGTGTGTTTACAGGTCTCTCAAAAAAATCGATCAGACAGCTGCAGCTGATTCAGATCGATACTGCTAGAGTCCTCACTAAGACTAAGAAAGTGAATCACATCACTCCAGTTCTGAGGTCTTTACACTGCACTTCCTGTCTGTCAAAGAATTGACTTTAAAATACTGCTGTTGGTTTATAAAGCACTGAATGGTTTAGGGCCAAAATATATTTCTGATCTGCTGCTACGTTATGAACCATCCAGACCTCTCAGGTCGTCTGGCACAGGTCTGCTTTCTGTCCCCAGAGTTAAAACAAAACATGAAGAAGCAGTGTTCAGTTTTTATGCTCCACATATCTGGAACAAACTTCCAGAAAACTGCAGGTCTGCTGCAACTCTCAGATCTTTTAAATCAAGACTGAAGACTTTTCTTTTCACTGCTGCTTTTTATTAAATCAAATAATTATTCATTCGTACACTGCACTGGAACTTTTATTCCTGTATTTTATTTTTCCTGCATGTTGTTTTAAATGTCTTTTTTTGCATTTCGTTATATATGACCCTTTATGTGTTTCTTGCACTTTGTCTTGATGCTTTTAATGTCTCATGTAAAGCACTTTGAATGTGCTATGTGCTATACAAATAAACTTGCCTTGCCTTGCCTACAGTATTATAGTCACTGAGTCAGGAGTGACAGACTCAGCTTGCTTGCTTGCTATGAACGACAGTATAAGATTGCGATTCTTGCACTTTGCCTTCAGCACTAGATTATGCTCTTAGTCACTTGTTTTAGAAAGAAGATGCACTTGTAAGTTCTGGCAAGTAGTAGTACATTGGCTCTTCCTACGTTAAATGCAAGTATTGTTAGTCGCTTTGGATGAAAGCGTCTGCTAAATGACTGTAATGTAATGTAATATTATAGGCCAGTTAGCTAATTTACAGAGCTCTAGGTAAAGATATAGTGAGATCAAGATCTTGTCCTCCATTTATTTTGTTTCATTCATGGTGCACAGTAAGCCAGGCCAGAGACGCAGCGCGTTGGCAGCGTTCAGACAGAGACCACAGAACCTACTATTGCATCACTCACTGATGCAACATTCACTAAGTTTTTGGGGAAACATTGTAGCAAGAAGACATCCCAGATCAGATGAGTTTGTGGGGATGCTGCTGCTCTCTAGAAAGTTTAGTCACCTTATTACACGTCGCTAGAAAGCTATCTATCTATCTTATTAACATGTGGCACACTCTGGTATGAAAACTGGAGTTTAAACCTTTCCTGAACACATATGCTGCCTGTACATACAGGGCTGGCTTCCCAGACACACTCTGAAACAAAGAAGCCATTTCATGGAGAATCCTTTGTCTAAAATGTGTCTTAATCTGACACATTAGTCGACTCCAGCTGGGTTTAATGTGTATTCAGGACCACGATGTGGGACGCTCACATTCTGCAGACGGTGCTTCTCCTGCCAGGCGTCCATTCTGACAGGGGCCGGGAAGCTGGGAGCCTCCATGCGGGTCCAGGCCGCGGCACGGCCCTCTGGCGGTGCTGCTGGGGCTCCGGGCTGGCCGCTGCTCTCCTGCTAGCCCCGCGGACGTGGCGCTCTGCCGGGCATGTGGACGTGGAGGGGCTGAGGCGAGGAGCGACCCCTGCATGCACCCTCCCTGGTCTCGGTCTATCTGAGGGGAAGGAGGACTGGAGGAGGAGAGAGGGAACGGATGAACACACAACACCACCTCTCTCTCACTGTGCTGTTTAATTAATTGATTAATTGCTCAATTTAATATTCTGTCCCACATCATCCAGCCCCCAGGGCTAATCAACAGTAGGTATTGACTATTTGGATTATTTCTGCACATTACTGACTCAACTGTGAGTTACTGTGTGAGTTGCTTCACTACTTTCAGACCCAGGAGGGCTTGTCAGGGGGCTTGAAGGAGAGCTGGTAAGGTGGTCTATCCAATCAGTTCTAGGACGCTAAGCTATATGCAATAATATGGGTTACAACTATTCGTTTAATAACCAAAAATCTCTGTAACAACTGCGTTATCTTTGCTGCCTTGTGTGAAGGTGTGTAGTTTTGTCAGTGACAACATCTCAGTATTGGTATCCTATACATCCATGGCCCACAAGCGAGAAATTGCTTTTATTTAGTTGAAATGAATTGCGTTACCTTACCTTAGCTAACGTTAGCTACATAGCTGAATAACTTGTTCTAAATCTAAATGACAAGTCACACAGAGATTAGGGATAATGTGTCAGGTGAGTCTAACTTGCTAGTGGCTCGTTATTGTGGGTGTAGCTAATGTTATAATTTAATTTGGAAAAACGTGGCATCTAGGCAGACATATTCAACTAGCAGCCAGCTATAGTGTTGTTTAACTATGAGAATGAGCCAGGGTTGTGTGTTTTACAGTAGGCTATAATAAACAAAAGCTCTTTTTCCACCAATAGCGTCAGCCCTGGTTAGCCTGCTAGCTTAGCATCTCCTGGCAGCTCCACTGCGCATGGCTACGGGCTGGAGACACGCAAACACTAACCAGCCGCACGTCCGCTTCTAACTACTAACAATACCTATAATATATACAAGTAGATAACTATATTAAACGTTACTAGTCATCAGAAATGTAAAAGGAACATGTGATCTAACTTTCCGACTCCGAGCAAACTGTAAACAAACAGGTTCAAGACTGCATCGGGTAATAACCGAGTGGAGAGAGAGAGAGAATGGAGAGAGAGAGAATGGAGAGAGAGAGAGGGCAGTGCAGCACTCAGGCCCAGGCGGCCATCGCTTTCCCAATGGATCGACTAAAGTTTCCCATTAAATCCCTGATTCTCCCAGATCATCTCCATGGTCCCTCTCGATGACCCCTGTCTTTATACCTACGGCGTCCCAGACGCGTCGAAATCTTGCGAAATAAAACGCGAATCGTATTCCGTCATACCTTTTTGTCGTAAAATCAAACGACCGTTCGAATTCAGCAGATTTCTTCACCCGTCCCCCTCGCCAGACAATGAAATCAAAACGTCCGATCATCAATTCTAATCATGATCGTGACGTTTCAAAGACAGGAGCCAATAGGAGCTCGAGATCAACACTATGACATCGTAGCTGAGTGAAGACTGACCAGCGTGGTCCCGCCCCTTGACTTTGTTAGGGAGAGAGGAGGGAGGTCACGTAGATATGATCTGAGAGCTGCTTTTATCATCACAACTGAAATCATTCATGTGAATTGGTTTATAGCAGGCCTAGTTGTTGACTCGAAATGTCTTTTGATTATTTATTATACCATATCTAACTAGGAATGGTGCTCAGAGAGCACAGACCTCCACCCCTGAATGCATTTCGGGGGGTGCCACAGAGGGGGCTGTGTGGTGCACTGTAGGCTCTCCCCCGCACGCCCCAGTTCAAACCCTGTCTCTAGCACCTACACACAGGGAGATGGTTTGGTTTTGTTTTAATTCGTGGATCTGGCCTGTGATTCAGATTTTAAATGTAAAGGATTCTAAGGTGTCCCATGATGCACCCATGTAAGATATCTTACATATAATAGAACAAATGTTCAAGAGAGTGGGGTATTTAGAACAAACAATATACTGTTTGGAACACATCCCAGAAACTTTTTTATTTTGATTATTACAGCACTTAAAGGTATAATATGTTGTATGTGGATTATTACACCATCTAGTGTCTAAAGATAAGAACTGCAACAACACAGCGTATTTGTTGCCAAAATGCCAGAGAATGCACTGTTTCAGTCATACTGTAATAAGATCTTCACTCCGAGAGGAACATAACGTTACACTAATCAGTAATCACAATCAAGTATTTCAGAGTGCCATGTAATAAGTTACGTTAGTAATACGTTAGTAGATGTGTGGAGATAACGTTAGGTCTGGCTATGCAGATTCCAAGAAAGATAACAATAGTTAGCTAGCTTACCAGTCTAGTAGAAAAGTAGCCATGTCACCATGCGACTTTATCCCATGAAACTCCATAAACTCCGTCCAACGAGCAAAGGCTGGTTCGATATTTCACATGTGTGTATGGTGCATGTGTCCCAAGATGGCAGAGAAATTGACACTTAAAAGAAAAGAACTGGATACAATAAGATACAAAGTGCTCATAACTTTTTGTGTGTTGGCTGTAAGCCGACACACCAAGAAGAGGGAATCCTATTTGTCGCTCCCTTCCTCTTTCCGTCGTGTTATTGACCTGCAGTTCCATTGTTGCTACCACAAGAGGCAGTGGTCCCAGAACATCAAAACCAAAAGACTCCACAGAATTCCCAGGTCAGTGGTGGCTGAGTGGACAGTGAGCTGCCTATCACCGGAAGGTTGTGAGTTCAATCCTTGGTGTGGACATACCAAGGTACCATGATGTATTTTGTCACTGGATGTTGTAGAAGTTATGTAACGAGCGTTGGTCATATTTGTTAATTATAGACCCTTTTACAGCCTAGTCAGCACAAGTAGCCTATGCGCGCGCATTCTTGAAACAGTAGCAGAGGAAGACAGACGAAATCGCCATTATTAAGCGTACGGACTGGACTGAGGAAATCATCAGAAATGCCTGCGTATTTGTTCATTATAGACCCAGCTATGTATGCACTGGCATTCTTGAAACAGAAGCAGGTGGAGACAGACGAGTTCAGAGCGAGCCATATTTTAGTGCAAAGACTATTTTATATACCATCAATGTCTGGCTGTTGCGTCTACGGGTGTAGGCTACAAATCGGCGCTCTAGTGACAAACTTTATTTATTTCAAGAGGAAACCGGCCTTTTCAGAAATGGAGTCCCTGTGGCTAAGCATAGCCTACGGACTGGACTGAGGACATAATCAGAAATGCGTTTGCGGTGCCCATTTTATATCAGGTAAGTTATTTTCTCGTCCCTATAGCGCCCTAAAATACAGCTTGTCGGTGGACACGCAACCGTATGCATTTCAGATTGATCATGTTGGCAATGTGTGTGAATTTGCTGCTATGTGAGAGATAAGGAACTGTTGTCGCATGTCGTTGACAAGCTTCCCCTTATGGTGTCAGAACGATGGCTTATGAATGCGATGTTATTATGTTAAATACAGTAGCCCAGAGATGGTTAGCACTGGCAGGGCTATTTCAGTTTGATAAAAGGCGTTGTGGTGTTTGAGCACGAGTTGTCGTAGACCTGGTCCAGGGCGATATCCTACAGATAACGCCCTGTTACTCTCAATGCAATTTACCTATGAATGCGCTTCCTCGGCCCGCTCGTCTGAGTCTACAGACAAAACCCTTTCGTTACTCACCAGAGTAAACACATCGTTGGAAAGATGAAAGCCTTTTCTCCGAGGTCGCTACAGTTTGTAATCCACCACCTTTCAAATAAAAGGCAAATTTGTACACTCAAATGTCTAATATCCACAGCGCATCGACTGTCTTCTTCTACTGGCGATTCGGCTTTCCGCTTTGTTTAGCCTACTCACTGCAGCCGCCCATGTTGGGGATGATGCATTACATTACATTACATTATTTACATGTTTTATTTACATGTTTTAAAGTTTAAAATTTGCCATAGTTAATAACTCAGCGTAAATGTTCTCTCGCTTATCAGATTCCTCAACGCGAGTCTCTCAACACCATTTAAGATGTAATGCATCATCCCCAACATGGGCGGCATCCCCAACATAAAGTCATCCCCACCGGGAACCCCGGTCTCCTGGGTGGGAGTCCAATGCTCTCACCACTACTCTACTTGTGCAGTGGAGATCGGTGGGGGGGTTTTGGTGTCCTTCTTCCAGGCCCTAGTGTGGGTTGGGGTTAGAATAAGGGTTGGAGTTGGGACAGGATCTGATCTATAAGGCAAGGGGTAAAGGTTGGAGTGAAAGGATGAACATGTGGAGGTTTGGGGTATAGTCCCATAAAGTCATCCCCACCGGGTCTTCAACCCCAGTCTCCAGGGTGGGAGTCCAATGCTCTCACCACTACTCTATTTGTGCAGTGGAGATCGGCGGTGGTTTTGGTGTCCTTCTTGATTTGGGTGTGCTGGGACTACTGCCTCTTGTGGTGCCAACAGAGAACTGCAGGCCAACATTGTCCAGAGTGACGGAGGGAGGGAGTGATAACCGGACAACTGCTATACTATACTAACGCTGTCTTACAGCCACGCACAAAAACACATACACAAATGTAGGCTATATTGTTGAAAATATTTATTTCAGTACAACAAATGCAGTATGTAGTAATGTAACGGAATGTATGACAAAAGCCTAGCACATTTAGATCAAGGTCCAGGTCAAAGTACTTTAAAACCTGAGGTCATTCTTTTGCTAGTACGTTGTGCTAGCAAGTGTGCTTCATGTTCTGCTGGAGTGTTACCCAGGATGGTGGGATGTTCTCCAGAGTTCGAGACCTATGTGTGGAGAGCTGTCCTTCTGGTTCCTGGTTGAAGGAAGGTTCTCAAGGGTTCTAGACTTCTGTGTAAAGAGCTGATCTTCTGGATCCTGGTTGAAAGTAGGTTCTCCAGGGTTCTAGACTTCTGTGTGGAGAGCTGTTCTCCTGTCATCGTTCACATCTGTGCTACTCTCTGGTTGGGTCGTACATCAGCACCTCTAATCTCTCCAGCAGTAACATTGACCCTCTACTGACCTCACTGGACATGCTGAGGAGATCAATTAAAGCAGCGTTGACCTCTGAGAAACACGTCCACATTCCCCAGGTGTCCTGTTTCCTCTGTCAGACAGTGCAGATGTGTCCCAGCCTGTGAAAGGACTGGGAGACTCAGAAAACATTTGTTGAACAGCTCTGTACCAAAAGTTTGAGCCGACACCAGAGGCCGACACCTACATCACGAGCCGTATGCTGAATGAAGCCATAATAAAAAGACATCCACCCGCGGTACATAGCTGTTCACCAAATGTTTTACCACTATGAATGCCACCCAGTGTCTGAGCCACCCAGTCCTTTCACAGGCTGGAACACATCGACACTGTCTGACAGGACGCCTGGACAACGTGGACGTCACTGAGGCGCCTGCAATTGGTCCAGAATGCTGCTGCACGCCTCCTGACTGGAACCAAGAAGCGGGACCACATCACACCGGTGCTGGCCTCCCTCCACTGGCTTCCTGATCGCTTCAGGATTGATTTTAAAATCTTAATGTTTATTTTTAAGGCTCTACATGGTTTGGCCCCCCACTATCTGGCTGAACTGATTCAAGTTCGTGCGACATCTAGAACCCTGAGGTCCTCCTCCGAGACTCTTTTAATAGTCCCTAGATCGAGACTTAAGACCAAGGGTGACCGAGCTTTTGCGGTGGCTGGCCCAAAGCTCTGGAACAGCCTCCCTCCACACATTAGACACGCACAGAACCTAGGGCTCTTTAAGTCTCAGCTTAAAACGCACTTGTTTTCACTGGCTTTTGAGGCCTGATAGCCTACATCCCCTGTCCTGTTCTGTGTCCTGTCCTTTTATTGTTCTGTGATTATGTGCACTTTATTCTGTTTTTTGTTTATTTTATATATTGTACAGCACTTTGGTGCAACTTCGGTTGATTTTAAACGTGCTTTATAAATAAAGTTGACCTTGACCTTGACGTGTTCCTCAGAGGACAACACTGCTTTCAGTGGACTCTTCTACATGCCCAGTGGACAGTGGAGGGTCAATGTTACTGCTGGAGAGATTAGTGGTGCTGATGTACGACCCAACCAGACAGTAGGACGGACGTGAACGATGCCAGGAGAACAGCTGTCCACACAGTAGTCTAGAACCCTGGAGAACCTACCTTCAAACAGGAACCAGAAGAAGAGCTCTTCACACAGAAGTCTAGAACCCTTGAGAACCTTCTTTCAACCAGGAACCAGAAGGACAGCTCTCCACACAGAAGTCTGGAGCTCTGGAAAACATTCCACCAACTCGGGTAACATTCCAGCAGAACATGAAGCACACTTGGTAGCGCAGTGTACTAGCAAAATAATGACCTCAGGTTTTAAAGTAATTTGACTTGGACCTTGATCTAAATGTGCTATGTTAGAAATGTCTAGTGTCAAAGCTAACATGAGAATACAAATGTCTGTATGTGTGCGTGTGTGTGTGCACGTGTATGTTGTTGTTCTGTGTGTGTTTGTGTGTGTTTGTCTGTGGGGGGGGGGGGGGGGGTGTAGTTGTTCTGTGTGTGTGTAGTTCTGTGTGTGTGTGTGTGTGTGTGTGTGTGTGTGTGTGTGTGTGTGTGTGTGTGTGTGTATGTGTGCACTGTCCGCACAGGCAGGCGAACATCCGAAACTGGATCCGTCAAATCTGTCAAAACAGACAATAGTAAGATTTTCAGTGCATTATCCTCACTGACAGTGTAATCAGACAGACAGACAGACAGACAGACAGACAGACAGACAGACAGATAGATAGATAGATAGATAGATAGACAGATAGATAGATAGATAGATAGATAGATAGATAGATAGATGGATAGATAGATAGATAGATAGATAGATAGACTTTACCAGCTTTTTCTCGTCTGAAAGTCAACACCCAGCTGAATAGTGAAGCTCGAGCTCACTGATGCAGGGTTCAGCTGGACGTTAATGTCCGTCAGATCTGAAATCACAAAATTAATATTGTTTAACCTGCAAAATGGAAAGCATCAAAAAACAAATAGCTGTCCAGGCTGTTTTGACCTCACCCCATTCCTGTCTACGAGTACTTCGTCCAGAGCTTTTCAGAGCACGGGTGGAGGAGCAGGAGTGTCGTGTCTGTCCCTCCATCCTCAGAGGCTTGTCCTCCTCCTTCAGCGCCAGGCCCATCGGTGGAGTTGAGGCAGCTGGGGCGACACTCTCCCTGAGGTGAGAGAGGCTCAGCTTGGCCTCCAGCTGCAGTGCTAGGTCGTTGACCTCCTCCTCGATTGTTGGGGAGGCCATCAGAGGTGGAGTGGGTTTACAGGCACCAACGGTGTGAGGCGTTGTGCTGGCAGGTCCACTGGCAGGAGGAGGGTTAGCCCCAGCCTGCTCCCTAGCCAGAGGGTTAGCCCTAGCCTGCTCCCTGACAAGAGGGCGGCTCAACACAAGCTTGGCCTCCATCTGAAGTGCCAAGTTGTTGACCTCCTCCTCGAGTGTTGGAGAGGCCATCACAGTTGGAGCAGGCTTAAGGGCACTCACAGGAGCACGGATGTAGGAGCAGGAGTGCCCTGTCTGTCTGTCCTTCCTCAGAGGCCTGCCCTCTGCCTCTATTGCCAGGCCAATTGTTGCAGTGGATGTAGGGGCAACACAAGGCCAAAAACCTGTCTTCCCACTCTCCCTGAGGCGAGGGGGGCTCAGCTTGGCCTCCAGCTGAAGTGCCAAGTCGTTGACCTCCTCCTCGAGTGTTGGAGAGGCCATCACAGGGGGAGCAGGCTTAAGGGCACTCACAGGAGCACGGATGTAGGAGCAGGAGTGCCCTGTCTCTCTGTCCTTCCTCAGAGGCCTGCCCTCTGCCTCCAGTGCCAGGCCAGTAGGTGGAGTTGGCGCAGGGGCAACACAAGGCCAAAATCCCATCTTCCCACTCTCCCTTGGGCGAGGGGGGCTCAGCTTGGCCTCCAGCTGCAGCGCCAGGTCGTTGACCTCATCCTCAATTGTTGAGGAGATCATCTGAGGTGGAGTTTTCTGTTTTAATGAAAAGAAAGTCATAGAAGCTAATCCAATAATTTCTTTGCTCATTGCTTTTGGTATGTAAGTAAATCCTGAGCTTGAGGTTCTCCATCTTAAGCTCAGCTATAGAAATTGAGTATGGATATTGAGAAATGACAAGATCCTGAGAACCTTTATAGTGGCCTGACATTAAAGAGTTGTCTGGTCTCAATAGAGAGTGGGTGTAGGTCCAGGACTGTACAAAACCAGATAAAGTTGACTAACTATGCTTACATGGTATATGAAATGTAAACCTTTAGGGGGGTTACTTACCTTTTTGTAACCCGACATGGTCCCGTGTGGGCTGGACCAAGGCTCCATGTTGTGTTCTTGAGGGGAAAATTGGACAGTTAATTGAAATTAACTGGGGGCACAGTCTTTACAAGGGCTTTAAGTGTGGGTCAGGCAATTGGCAGTGAACCAGACAATTAACAGTGAACAGTCAACCAGACCACTACACTCACCCAGCATCTGCTTCCGCTGCTGTGGTGGAGTGGCAGCCAGAATGGAGGTCGTCCGAGACCTCCATTCTCTCGCACGCTCCCGAATGCCCAGCGGGTAGACAGCAGGACGCGCAGGAGCTGTAGGAGCCGAGGTTGGACGAGGGCCCGTGGTCTGGGCGGAGACACACTGGATGGACGCGTGAGGGATGGCAGCCATCGAGGATCCAGAGGGCTGTGCAGGCAGTTTGATCTCCATGCTGGGCGTGGCACGCCTGACGGACATTCGCTGCCTGTATCTGTTGGTTGGATACACCCGTGGCTGTTTCTTGGGCCGGGCCAGGGCCACATACAGGGGCTTGGTGGCCAGGATGCGTCCGTTCATCCCTGCGATGGCCCGGGTGGCCTCCTCAGGGGAGGACAGACACACAAACCCAAAGCCCTTGCTGCGGCCGCGCTCCATCACGACTTTGGCACTGATGATGGTACCAAAGGGAGAGAACTCCTTCCTCAGTCGCATCTCATCAATCTCTTCCTTCAAGTTCTTTATGTAGAGACTGATGCCGGTACACTGTTTGATTTGGTCGCCCAGCTCGGCCTCTCGTACTCTTCTGGATTTGAAAGGGCCAACAAACACCTTTTTTCCGTTGAGGAGCATGCCATTGATCCTCTTGATGGCCCTCTCAGCGTCCTCCGGAGCCTCAAAGTGCACAAAGCCGTAGCCCTTGGAGCCGTTCTCGTCACTCTCCACTTTACAGGAGAGGACGGTGCCGAAGGCGGAGAAGGTGTCATACAGGGCCTGGCTGTCGATGGACTTCTCCAAACCCTTCAGGAAGACGTTCCCAATTCCCTTGTCCCTCAGGGTGCGGTCGCGTAGAGACCACGTGATCCGGAGCTGTCGGCCCATGACTGTTTCATAGCTCAAGGTGTCAAGAGCGCGTTTGGCGTCAGCTGGCTGCTGGAAGTTGACATATGCGTACCTTGAGGAGCGCCTGGTGATCCTGTCTCTACAGACCCGGATAGAATGGATCATCCCCATGGGGCTAAATAAATCACACAGCATGGCCTCTGTCACATCGGGGTGCAGATCCCCAACGTACAGGGAGGCCATGGAGAAGTTAGGAGCACTGGATTGCATTGCATACACCAACCACTTCAAAATGTCACTGACCACTGACAGAGAAAAATGGAACTATGAACTAGAATGTGGCTGTCATAGATTGTGTTCCAATATGATGTCATATCATTGTGACACAATCTGTTACAGTATGGCCAAACTTGAATTCTAGAATTGCCATGACTGACTCAAGTCAAGGAAGAAGTATTAACTATTTATATAGTTAGGTTAAATAAGTTTCTTATTATGACCTGTGCAAAAAAAAAAATTAAAATAACAAAATGAATATGACTAAGGCAACTAAGCCTACAGAATATATGAAATGCACCAATCATAGTTAAACATTTAAAACCACATACAAAATAATCAATGTATTCCTTATATATACAATGCTGGCACTGTAACCGTACGGTTGGTCTTTGAATCGTGATCAAATCACTGTAATAAAAACTCGACCAAACTCAAGCCTGGAGCGCCTGGGGGTGGGGCAGCTATAGGGGGTTTGGGGAGCGTCCCGAGCCATGCTGATGTGTGCATTTGAAATGAAATGATTAATAAAGCCATGTCCTTTTTCTAAAGCCTGTGTGGTGTGTGTGTGTTCTGACGCCGGACCCCACCGGTTAATAAAAGGTGGTGGCAGCGCAATTCGCTATTGAACCCAGTAACCAGCTCCTCCCTCTGTTGGGTGCTTCTGGTTCTTCTCAGTAGCTACGCCAGATGCAGCATGCTACATCCAGATTGTGCCTGCTACATCTGGTGTACTATACAGTATACACTACATATTCCCCAAATTACCCAAACCAGGTCCAGCCTGGTTTATGTGTGTGGCTGGCTTGTTTCTGTTCAGGACTGGTAGGATGGAAGCTAGTCATGCCACTGAAATAGCTGTGAATTGAAATGACATGAAATAATGTCTGATAATAGAAGATAGGTCTTGTCGCCTGGACACATCAGTTCCAATGCTTCCAATGCTAATCCAGCACAATAAGAGCGGGATAGTTAGCTCATGAGCTCACAACAACTAGCAGAAGCTTCCATAACATTAATGGTAGCGGTCAGTGGCTAAAGCAGTTACACTGATGATAACATAAAGTCATCCCCACCGGGTCTTGAACCCCGGTCTCCCAGATGGGAGTCCAATGCTCTGACCAGTGACACCAGAGGCGCTCTACAGGAGACACCAGAGGCGTGGCGCTCTATAGTAGACACCAGAGACACGCCGCTCTACAGTAGTAGGTAGATGTCTCCTTGACAACGCTCTCTTGAAGGGCTGACTGACGGACAGACAGCAGCGCGTAGCTCAAATGGAGCAGCTCCGCTTCGGCTCAAACTGTATTTTCAGATAACGTTAAGTAACGTTAGCAACACAAGGCCAATTTATTATATTCATTTTTTACTTGTCCGATCAGACAACTGCATGAGGCATTCCTCTTGGCCGAATAGAGTTTACTGGTCCCTGGGAAGCGGGCAAAACTGTTAGCTTACTACAGGTAGTTTGCCTTGTTCCTTAATCCCCCGGTGTGAATCATGGCTAGCCGGCAATAACCTAGCCTACCTGACTGGTCTCATCATTCTCCTCTCTCTTCCTCTTCAATAACCTAGCCTACCTGACTGGTCTCATCATTCTCCTCTCTCTTCCTCTTCAAAAATCGTCGTATGCCCATCTGGAAAATTGTATTGATATATTAGGATCCGCTAGTTGTCATCAGGGAATTATAAAACCAAAGGCTTTACCAACGTGCTTGAGATGGGCAGGAGCTGTCGGCACGTCTAACTGTAGCTATAACGGCACTTAGATTATTAACATTAATGTATTTTAGAAAGTAGGTTAGGCATTTTGAGGAGTAGGCCTAGGTGCCAGCACCAGTGTTTGGTCCAATTCAAACACTGGTTAACACTATGGTAATATTTGAGCATCAATAGCCTACCTATCTTTCGTTGTAATATCATGCCGCTCACTGAAGAAAAAATCCCTTCACGAGTCTTCCGATCACCTCAGAAAGGAGCGGCACAGAGCGCGCGGCCTATAGGCTCTTTATTGAAAATAAATAGTCCTAATGTGGGCGCGACAGTGGTTTTGAAAGCGCATTTAGGCAGAAATATTTAGAAAGTTTTATTTATATATAGCCTAATTTGTATTATTGTTTTTTGTATCAAATGTTTGGTGTGGCGGCAAGGATCTTGCCGTGGCGGTGAGCTACGGCAAAACCTTACAAGCGGAAATGCTGCTGTATCATAGACACAGTCACAGCCATCCATGAACAGATACTGCTGTCTGGCCATGTCCTGTCCGGGTGGGGCTTGCACCCGAAGACCATCTTTGGGGGGGCTGGACATCAGCGTTGCACAGCAGCCGACTCCTGACTGGTGTTGGATCACGGTGTTCTCTGGCCTCAACCACACCAGGCATCCCAGCATCAAAGCTGCAACAGAACAGAAGGGAGATAGTGCATTAAAATATTGGCCACAAATAACATTTATATAAAGCCGTTTTAGTGTCGCGTAGACATACAGTACATTTAATCTGCATAATAACATGATATGGTGGTGAATAAAAACAGTGGTCAGAGCAGATTCCTGGTGCCACAGCACAGGTGGTGTTGTAGTCCTATCCCCAACTGAAAATATTGATCTAGTGATTAGTCAACCCATTGCTAAATCACAAACTACTAAGCTATCCCATAGGAATGAGCCTATTACAATACCAGCTGGGCAAGCTGACTTTGCTAGCTACCTAACCTAGCTCTAATGGTAAATGATAAATGGACTGCACTTATATAGAGCTTTTCCACCTTAGCGGCCTCTCATTCACCCATTCACACACCAATGGCGGTAGCTGCCATGCAAGGTGCTAACCTGCTCATTGGGAGCAATTTGGGGTTAGGTGTCTTGCTCAAGGACACTTAGACATGTGGACAGTCGGAGCTGGGATTCAAACCACTGACCCTTCGATCACTGAATGACCCGCTCGACCAACTGAGCTACAGCCTCCCCTAATGATATCGTCCTGCTCGATTGCTGTGAAACATATCAACTGACCAGTTGTTAAATGTATTTCACAACACTGGTTATTCTACTCACGAGACAGTCCCAGTCAGCTGACGTTGCTTGCTGTGTGAATAGTTAAGCTACGTACGTTGTGAGGCAAGTGTTGGTGACAAGGACTAGCTAGCTCGTAGTAGCTAACCTTAGCTAAAGCACTTTGAGAGAACGTGCACAGTATCTCCAACTCCTCGGGCCTCGAGTTAGGTAGCTAACACTAGCTAGCGTGTTAGCTAGCACTAGCTAATGTTAGCTAGCTATCATTGGGCTTCATTTCCTGAACTTAGCGTGCAGCCAGGTTATGGGTTACTGTTTACTTCAGATATTACTCCACATTTCAACTAGCCCTTCTCAGTCCGCTCGCTCATGCCAGACAACAGTCCTTTGCTGGTCCATTCACTTTGCCGTCAAAATAAATCGGTGTCGGCCTAGTTAAGAGAGGCGCTCATATTTACAAGTGTCAGATAAACATGAAACTTCACTTACCCGAGGAAACGGGTCTATTTTAACAAATGCTGGGTTTTGAAGCCTCGGCGCTACCAATAAATAACTTATTTAGACGCGTTCTGTCCGAGTGAAATTATTTTTCCGAGGTAGTCTTCTTCTGTGGTGGTGGCGGTGCTTTGAAGCTTCAACACAGCATTTGTTAAAATAGATCCTTTTGCTTAGGTAAGTGAAGTTTCATGTTTATCTGACACTTGTAAATATGAGCGCCTCTCTTAACTAGGCCGACACCGATTTATTTTGACGGAAAAGTGAATGGACCAGCAAAGGACTGTTGTCTGGCATGAGCGAGCGGAATGCGACAACAGGACTGAGAAGGGCTACATTTCAACCAGACATTCCAGTGAAACCAGGTAGTCAAAATGACTTACCTGATATAAAATGGGCACCGCAAACGCGGGCATTTTTGATGATTTCCTCAGTTCAGTCCGTACGCTTAATAATGGCGATTTCGTCTGTCTTCCTCTGCCACTGTTTCAAGAATGCGCGCGCATACTTGTGCTGACTAGGCTGTAAAAGGGTCTATAATAACAAATATGACCCACGCTCGTTACATAACTTCTATAACATCCAGTGACAAAATATGTCATGGTACCTTGGTATGTCCACACCAAGGATTGAACTCACAACCTTCGCGGTGATAGGCAGCGCACATGGAGGTATAATACAAACAGCACACTATCCACTCGGCCACCTCTGACCTGTGAAATCTGTGGAGTCTTTTTGTTTTGATGTTCTGGGACCACTGCCTCTTGTGGTAACAACAATAGAACTGCAGGTCAACAACGACAACAGGGAGGGAGGGAAGGAGTGACAAATAGGATTCCCTCTTCTTGGTGTGTCGGCTTACAGCCAACACACAAAAAGAACTCCCACAACTGCGAATCGGATCGTTCGCGAACGTCACATCACTAAAAACCAGCAGTAGTTTAGTTTCCACACTGACTATCTGCACCTTCCTGTTATACCCCCAGACTCCCTCTGAGGCTTAGATAATTCTGTTGTGGTGTTTTCATGAAATGTTTGTGTGCAATTATGATCATCTTTAAACTGCAGTAGTAAATCATTTGTTAATAAAGTGTTTTTCTCCTTCTGATAGGCCTAGTTTGTGATTGTGTTATTCAGGTCTTTCAGAGGGCCCTCTGTTGCCCTCCTGTGGCCTACAACCCCTAAACATCCATGGTTGTAGGCCTAATAAAAGAAGAGGAGACATTTCGATAGTGGAAGTTCCATGAATGAGAAGATTAAACCTAACGATTCGACTCGATTCGAAAAAAAAAATTTTTTACGAAGACTAACTACAATTTTTGTTTTTTTAAATGTTTGTGCATATGAAATGCATTTCAGTATGAGCGTCTTCAGGAAATAAGTCATGATTGTTGCACCCGATTGGCTACTTGAGCGATGTTCTTGTGTCTTTCAAACGGGCACACTGGTATATTGAACCGTTTTCATTGGCTGAGCTTGCCGTCGGTCAGCCAGAAACTAAAAATGGGGCGGGAAGTTCGGTATTGGAGGTTTTCCTCGGCGGCGTCCAACAAACAACTAAATCATCAAATTTGATGATAAACAGTAGATACATTATTTTTATATTTGGCAAAGGTGTATTGTTAAGCATGGTCGCTGTAGGGATATCTTAATACTGTGAACGTTTTATAGATTGATGATCCCCGAATATGGTATGTAGATCATTGCTTGTCAGCTAGTCCTAGTGCTAGCTAACTTTGAAGCAAGACATCATTTTTAGCTAGCAAGGTAGCTAGCAAGCTGTAGCCAGCTGACTTGGCTAGCTAGCAAGTACAGACTAACTAGCTAACACATCATGAATGTTTCCCGATAATCCCGGTTCAAATAATGAATGGAGATGAACGACCGGCCGTGTTTGGGCGGCCCGTGGACCCGACCCATGTTTCGGATCTGCTCCAAATTTGAATGGTTTCTAGGTTGGACCATGCTACACCCTTCCACCGAGTTTTGTGAAAATTGGTCCAGTCGTTTTAATGTAATCCTGCTAACAAACTCTCTCTCACACACACACACACACACACACCACCGAAAACATTTCCTCTAAAACACTTCTACCATTCACTTTTCCGTCAAAATAAATCGGTGTCGGCCTAGTTAGGAGAGGCGCTCATATTTAGCCTACAAGTGTCAGATAAACATGAAACTTCACTTACCTAAGCAAAAGGGTCTATTTTAACAAATGCTTGGTTGAAGCTTCAAAGCACCACCACCACCACAGAAGAAGACTACCTCGGAAAAATAATTTCACTCGGACAGAACGCGTCTAAATAAGTTATTTATTGGAAGCGCCGAGGCTTCAAAACCCAGCATTTGTTAAAATAGAGCGTGGGTCATATTTGTTCATTATAGACCCAGCTATGTATGCGTGGGCATTCTTGAAACAGAAGCAGGAGGAGACAGACGAGTTCAGAGCGAGACGTATTTTAGTGCAAAGACTAGTATTTTATATACCATCAATATGTCTGGCTGTTGCGTCTACGGGTGTAGGCTACAAATCGGCGCTCTAGTGACAAACTTTATTCGTTTCAAGAGGAAACCGGCCTTTTCAGAAATGGAGTCGCCTGTGGCTAAGCATAGCCTACGGACTGGACTGAGGACATAATCAGAAATGCGTTTGCGGTGCCCATTTTATATCAGGTAGGCTAAGTTATTTTCTCGTCCCTATAGCGCCCTAAAATACAGCTTGTCGGTGGACACGCAACCGTATGCATTTCAGATTGATCATATTGGCAATGTGTGTGAATTTGCTGCTATGTGAGAGATAAGGACCTGTTGTCGCATGTCGTTGACAAGCTTCCCCTTATGGTGTCAGAACGATGGCTTATGAATGCGATGTTATTATGTTAAATACAGTAGCCCAGAGGTTAGCACTGGCAGGGCTATTTCAGTTTGATAAAAGGCGTTGTGGTGTTTGAGCACGAGTTGTCGTAGACCTGGTCCAGGGCGATATCCTACAGATAACGCCCTGTTACTCTCAATGCAATTTACCTATGAATGCGCTTCCTCGGCCCGCTCGTCTGAGTCTACAGACAAAACCGTTTCGTTACTCACCAAAGTAAACACATCGTTGGAAAGATGAAAGCCTTTTCTCCGAGGTCGCTACAGTTTGTAGTCCCCCACCTTTCAAATAAAAGGCAATTTGTACACTTAAATGTCTAATATCCACAGCGCATCGACTGTCTTCTACTGGCGATTCGGCGCTCTCCGCTTTGTTTAGCCTACTCACTGCTGCCGCCCATGTTGGGGATGATGCATTACATTACATTACATTATTTACATGTTTTATTTACATGTTTTAAAGTTTAAAATTTGCCATAGTTAATAACTCAGTGTAAATGTTCTCTCGCTAATCAGATACCTCAACGCGAGTCTCTCAACACCATTTAAGATGTAATGCATCATCCCCAACATGGGCGGCATCCCCAACATAAAGTCATCCCCACCGGGAACCCCGGTCTCCTGGGTGGGAGTCCAATGCTCTCACCACTACTCTACTTGTGCAGTGGAGATCGGTGGGTGGGTTTTGGTGTCCTTCTTCCAGTCCCTAGTGTGGGTTGGGGTTAGAATAAGGGTTGGGGTTGGGACAGAATCTGACCTATAAGGCAAGGGGTAAAGGTTGGAGTGAAAGGATGAACATGTGGAAGTTGGGGTATAGTCCCATAAAGTCATCCCCACCGGGTCTTGAACCCCAGTCTCCAGGGTGGGAGTCCAATGCTCTCACCACTACTCTATTTGTGCAGTGGAGATCGGCGGTGGTTTTGGTGTCCTTCTTGATTTTGGTGTGCTGGGACTACTGCCTCTTGTGGTGCCAACAGAGAACTGCAGGCCAACATTGTCCAGAGTGACGGAGGGAGGGAGTGATAACCGGACAACTGCTATACTATACTAACGCTGTCTTACAGCCACGCAAAAAAACACATACACAAATGTAGGCTATATTGTTGAAAATATTTATTTCAGTACAACAAATGCAGTATGTAGTAATGTAACGGAATGTATGACAAAAGCCTAGCACATTTAGATCAAGGTCCAGGTCTTTCTTACTTTAAAACCTGAGGTCATTCTTTTGCTAGTACGTTGTGCTAGCAAGTGTGCTTCATGTTCTGCTGGAGTGTTACCCAGGATGGTGGGATGTTCTCCAGAGTTTGAGACCTCTGTGTGGAGAGCTGTCCTTCTGGTTCCTGGTTGAAGGAAGGTTCTCAAGGGTTCTAGACTTCTGTGTAAAGAGCTGATCTTCTGGATCCTGGTTGAAAGTAGGTTCTCCAGGGTTCTAGACTTCTGTGTGGAGAGCTGTTCTCCTGTCATCGTTCACATCCGTGCTACTCTCTGGTTGGGTGGTACATCAGCACCTCTAATCTCTCCAGCAGTAACATTGACCCTCTACTGACCTCACTGGACATGCTGAGGAGATCAATTAAAGCAGCGTTGACCTCTGAGAAACACGTCCACATTCCCCAGGTGTCCTGTTTCCTCTGTCAGACAGTGCAGATGTGTCCCAGCCTGTGAAAGGACTGGGAGACTCAGAAAACATTTGTTGAACAGCTCTGTACCAAAAGTTTGAGCCGACACCAGAGGCCGACACCTACATCACGAGCCGTATGCTGAATGAAGCCATAATAAAAAGACATCCACCCGCGGTACATAGCTGTTCACCAAATGTTTTACCACTATCAATGCCACCCAGTGTCTGAGCCACCCAGTCCTTTCACAGGCTGGAACACATCGACACTGTCTGACAGGACGCCTGGACAACGTGGACGTCACTGAGGCGCCTGCAATTGGTCCAGAATGCTGCTGCACGCCTCCTGACTGGAACCAAGAAGCGGGACCACATCACACCGGTGCTGGCCTCCCTCCACTGGCTTCCTGTTCGCTTCAGGATTGATTTTAAAATCTTAATGTTTATTTTTAAGGCTCTACATGGTTTGGCCCCCCACTATCTGGCTGAACTGATTCAAGTTCGTGCGACATCTAGAACCCTGAGGTCCTCCTCCGAGACTCTTTTAATAGTCCCTAGATCGAGACTTAAGACCAAGGGTGACCGAGCTTTTGCGGTGGCTGGCCCAAAGCTCTGGAACAGCCTCCCTCCACACATTAGACACGCACAGAACCTAGGGCTCTTTAAGTCTCAGCTTAAAACGCACTTGTTTTCACTGGCTTTTGAGGCCTGATAGCCTACATCCCCTGTCCTGTTTTGTGTCCTGTCCTTTTATTGTTCTGTGATTATGTGCACTTTATTCTGTTTTTTGTTTTAGTTTATTTTATATATTGTACAGCACTTTGGTGCAACTTCGGTTGATTTTAAACGTGCTTTATAAATAAAGTTGACCTTGACCTTGACGTGTTCCTCAGAGGACAACACTGCTTTCAGTGGACTCTTCTACATGCCCAGTGGACAGTGGAGGGTCAATGTTACTGCTGGAGAGATTAGTGGTGCTGATGTACGACCCAACCAGAGAGTAGGACGGACGTGAACGATGCCAGGAGAACAGCTGTCCACACAGTAGTCTAGAACCCTGGAGAACCTACCTTCAAACAGGAACCAGAAGAAGAGCCCTTCACACAGAATTCTAGAACCCTTGAGAACCTTCTTTCAACCAGGAACCAGAAGGACAGCTCTCCACACAGAAGTCTGGAGCTCTGGAAAACATTCCACCAACTCGGGTAACATTCCAGCAGAACATGAAGCACACTTGGTAGCGCAGTGTACTAGCAAAAGAATGACCTCAGGTTTTAAAGTAATTTGACTTGGACCTAAATGTGCTATGTTAGAAATGTCTAGTGTCAAAGCTAACATGAGAATACAAATGTCTGTATGTGTGCGTGTGTGTGTGCACGTGTATGTTGTTGTTCTGTGTGTGTGTGTGTGTGTGTTTGTCTGTGGGGGGGGGGGGGGGGGGGGTGTAGTTGTTCTGTGTGTGTGTAGTTCTGTGTGTGTGTGTGTGTGTGTGTGTGTGTGTGTGTGTGTGTGTGTGTGTGTGTGTGTGTGTGTATGTGTGCACTGTCCGCACAGGCAGGCGAACATCCGAAACTGGATCCGTCAAATCTGTCAAAACAGACAATAGTAAGATTTTCAGTGCATTATCCTCACTGACAGTCTAATCAGACAGACAGACAGACAGACAGACAGACAGACAGACAGACAGACAGACAGACAGACAGATAGATAGATAGATAGATAGATGGATGGATGGATGGATGGATGGATGGATGGATGGATGGATGGATGGATGGATGGATGGATGGATGGATGGATGGATGGATGGATGGATGGATGGATGGATGGATGGATGGATGGATGGATGGATGGATGGATGGATGGATGGATGGATGGATGGATGGATGGATGGATGGATGGATGGATGGATGGATGGATGGATGGATGGATGGATGGATGGATGGATGGATGGATGGATGGATGGATGGATGGATGGATGGATGGATGGATGGATGGATGGATGGATGGATGGATGGATGGATGGATGGATGGATGGATGGATGGATGGATGGATGGATGGATGGATGGATGGATGGATGGATGGATGGATGGATGGATGGATGGATGGATGGATGGATGGATGGATGGATGGATGGATGGATGGATGGATGGATGGATGGATGGATGGATGGATGGATGGATGGATGGATGGATGGATGGATGGATGGATGGATGGATGGATGGATGGATGGATGGATGGATGGATGGATGGATGGATGGATGGATGGATGGATGGATGGATGGATGGATGGATGGATGGATGGATGGATGGATGGATGGATGGATGGATGGATGGATGGATGGATGGATGGATGGATGGATGGATGGATGGATGGATGGATGGATGGATGGATGGATGGATGGATGGATGGATGGATGGATGGATAGATAGATAGATAGATAGATAGATAGATAGATAGATAGATAGACTTTACCAGCTTTTTCTCATCTGAAAGTCAACACCCAGCTGAATAGTGAAGCTCGAGCTCACTGATGCAGGGTTCAGCTGGACGTTAATGTCCGTCAGATCTGAAATCACAAAATTAATATTGTTTAACCTGCAAAATGGAAAGCATAAAAAAACAAATGGCTGTCCAGGCTGTTTTGACCTCACCCCATTCCTGTCTACGAGTTGTTCGTCCAGAGCCTTTCAGAGCACGGGTGGAGGAGCAGGAGTGTCGTGTCTGTCCCTCCATCCTCAGAGGCTTGTCCTCCTCCTTCAGCGCCAGGCCCATCGGTGGAGTTGAGGCAGCTGGGGCGACACTCTCCCTGAGGTGAGAGAGGCTCAGCTTGGCCTCCAGCTGCAGTGCTAGGTCGTTGACCTCCTCCTCGATTGTTGGGGAGGCCATCAGAGGTGGAGTGGGTTTACAGGCACCAACGGTGTGAGGCGTTGTGCTGGCAGGTCCACTGGCAGGAGGAGGGTTAGCCCCAGCCTGCTCCCTAGCCAGAGGGTTAGCCCTAGCCTGCTCCCTGACAAGAGGGCGGCTCAACACAAGCTTGGCCTCCATCTGAAGTGCCAAGTTGTTGACCTCCTCCTCGAGTGTTGGAGAGGCCATCACAGGTGGAGCAGGTTTAAGGGCACTCACAGGAGCACGGATGTAGGAGCAGGAGTGCCCTGTCTGTCTGTCCTTCCTCAGAGGACTGCCCTCTGCCTCTATTGCCAGGCCAATTGTTGCAGTGGATGTAGGGGCAACACAAGGCCAAAAACCTGTCTTCCCACTCTCCCTGAGGCGAGGGGGGCTCAGCTTGGCCTCCAGCTGAAGTGCCAAGTCGTTGACCTCCTCCTCGAGTGTTGGAGAGGCCATCACAGGGGGAGCAGGCTTAAGGGCACTCACAGGAGCACGGATGTAGGAGCAGGAGTGCCCTGTCTCTCTGTCCTTCCTCAGAGGCCTGCCCTCTGCCTCCAGTGCCAGGCCAGTAGGTGGAGTTGGCGCAGGGGCAACACAAGGCCAAAATCCCATCTTCCCACTCTCCCTTGGGCGAGGGGGGCTCAGCTTGGCCTCCAGCTGCAGCGCTAGGTAGTTGACCTCATCCTCAATTGTTGAGGAGATCATCTGAGGTGGAGTTTTCTGTTTTAATGAAAAGAAAGTCATTGAAGCTAATCCAATAATTTCTTTGCTCATTGCTCATGGTATGTAAGTAAATCCTGAGCTTGAGGTTCTCCATCTTAAGCTCAGCTATAGAAATTGAGTATGGATATAGAGAAATGACAAGATCCTGAGAACCTTTATAGTGGCCTGACATTAAAGAGTTGTCTGGTCTCAATAGAGAGTGGGTGTAGGTCCAGGACTGTACAAAACCAGATAAAGTTGACTAACTATGCTTACATGGTATATGAAATGTAAACCTTTAGGGGGGTTACTTACCTTTTTGTAACCCGACATGGTCCCGTGTGGGCTGGACCAAGGCTCCATGTTGTGTTCTTGAGGGGAAAATTGGACAGTTAATTGAAATTAACTGGGGGCACAGTCTTTACAAGGGCTTTAAGTGTGGGTCAGGCAATTGGCAGTGAACCAGACAATTAACAGTGAACAGTCAACCAGACCACTACACTCACCCAGCATCTGCTTCCGCTGCTGTGGTGGAGTGGCAGCCAGAATGGAGGTCGTCCGAGACCTCCATTCTCTCGCACGCTCCCGAATGCCCAGCGGGTAGACAGCAGGACGCGCAGGAGCTGTAGGAGCCGAGGTTGGACGAGGGTCCATGGTCTGGGCGGAGACACACTGGATGGACGCGTGAGGGATGGCAGCCATGGAGGATCCAGAGGGCTGTGCAGGCAGTTTGATCTCCATGCTGGGCGTGGCACGCCTGACGGACATTCGCTGCCTGTATCTGTTGGTTGGATACACCCGTGGCTGTTTCTTGGGCCGGGCCAGGGCCACATACAGGGGCTTGGTGGCCAGGATGCGTCCGTTCATCCCTGCGATGGCCCGGGTGGCCTCCTCAGGGGAGGACAGACACACAAACCCAAAGCCCTTGCTGCGGCCGCGCTCCATCACGACTTTGGCACTGATGATGGTACCAAAGGGAGAGAACTCCTTCCTCAGTCGCATCTCATCAATCTCTTCCTTCAAGTTCTTTATGTAGAGACTGATGCCGGTACACTGTTGGGTTTGGTCGCCCAGCTCGGCCTCTCGTACTCTTCTGGATTTGAAAGGGCCAACAAACACCTTTTTTCCGTTGAGGAGCATGCCATTGATCCTCTTGATGGCCCTCTCAGCGTCCTCCGGAGCCTCAAAGTGCACAAAGCCGTAGCCCTTGGAGCCGTTCTCGTCACTCTCCACTTTACAGGAGAGGATGGTGCCGAAGGCGGAGAAGGTGTCATACAGGGCCTGGCTGTCGATGGACTTCTCCAAACCCTTCAAGAAGACGTTCCCAATTCCGTTGTCCCTCAGGGTGCGGTCGCGTCGAGACCACGTGATCCGGAGCTGTCGGCCCATGACTGTTTCATAGCTCAAGGTGTCAAGAGCGCGTTTGGCGTCAGCTGGCTGCTGGAAGTTGACATATGCGTACCTTGAGGAGCGCCTGGTGATCCTGTCTCTACAGACCCGGATAGAATGGATCATCCCCATGGGGCTAAATAAATCACACAGCATGGCCTCTGTCACATCGGGGTGCAGATTCCCAACGTACAGGGAGGCCATGGAGAAGTTAGGAGCACTGGATTGCATTGCATACACCAACCACTTCAAAATGTCACTGACCACTGACAGAGAAAAATGTAACTATGAACTAGAATGTGGCTGTCATAGATTGTGTTCCAATATGATGTCATATCATTGTGACACAATCTGTTACAGTATGACCAAACTTGAATTCTAGAATTGCCATGACTGACTCAAGTCAAGGAAGAAGTATTAACTATTATATAGTTAGGTTAAATACGTTTCTTATTATGACCTGTGCAAAAAAAATAATTAAAATAACAAAATGAATATGACTAAGGTGTAGTGTATTTTTATACGGTATTACATCAATACATCTGTATTACTCTCATGTAGTAATCATTTTATTAAGAATAATGAATAAACTCCAATTCAGTAGGAACTTGGTTAACTTAATTAGTTTAACATGTAGATGACAAACAGATGTCCTTTCCTGAGTCAACATTCCTTTGCCCCTGAGGAACAATAGAGATGGCACCTCTGAAGAAGAAGTCAGGAAGCCTACAGGTGATCAAAGCAGGACCGGAAAAGCCCCAAGACTGCCCCCATGTCCGGAGGGGGCAGAACCCAGCGACACCAATTGACCTATCACAAAGACAAGCTTACCAGATCTGTGTTAAAATGTACCTCCCTCGTATGCAAAATTGTTTATCGTGTGTTCATTGGCCTGAGGCCAAGTATATCAACCCGGATACTACCTACTGTAAATCAGTACCGCTGAAATTTGACCGAATGGCGTGCTCAATAAATTTGGTTTAAACTGCATTTTTCTCCAGAAGATTCTTTCCAAGTCAAGACAAAAAGATACGACATATTGGCGATGGTGATTGGGATGGCGATTCTAAGCTCGATTTTCAAGATCCTCGAAAGATAGCGACTTCAATTACCTCACGTGAACCTAACGGCCAAGGAGGACAAGAGGGAACGACCTCGCGAGTCTTGATCGAGGTAAACCGTCTTGCAAATCATTTTATGCTTACGCCATAAAGAACTTCCAATAAATAAGGAGAAATAGATTAAATTGTGTACGCATTGTTGTGCTGACTCGGTATGGGCATTGTCTTAGAAAGACGCATACGAGTGCGCAGAGGTTAGAGAAAGACGGGAGCTCCAGAGTGGGGTTCCGTGTCTCTAAAAAAAACCGGTTAAATTAAATGCATAGGATTGCATATTTTTGTTAAATGTGTGAGGTACCAGTATGTAAAAGCAGGCTAAACCGGAGTCCTGTATTGTCTCGTTTTAAAGTACGTTTTTAGCAGTCTGCTATTTGTCTTGTGTAAAATGTTTATTTTCTATTGTAGATATTTGAGATTGGTTTAATTTTACTTTCTGAATGAAAGGTTGAGGGAAGGAAGTTTCCTTGTTGTCTCCTCCACGTGGGTGATTGATACTGTAAGGCCTGTATTGTGTGTGTGCCTGCGTCTTTGTTCTCTCCTCCACGTGGGACTGGATATTGTAGGCCTGTGTGTGTGTGTGCCTGCTAGCAGCCTTTGTGTGAGGAGACGGGCTGTGTGAGGTGTGAAAGTTGAGGTGTGAACGAGAGAGTGAAAGGAGAGCGTGCGTTGTGGGTTTTGTGCTTTAAAGTTTAAAAGTTGAGATTGTGTGTTTGTTGGTTTTATACATTGTAAGGTTTGAAAGTTGAGTTAATGTAAATAATATTGTGCTGATATTTCTTGTTTAATTGTCTTTTGTGGGTGAGGCTGCTCCCCGTACTCTTGAGTTGTAAAAATTCCTAGCCCTCATTAAACCACAGCTGGCTGTGGGGGGAGGGGGGTCAGTGATACGCGGTCACTAGACAATAGGTTTTTTTTTCAGTCTCAGGTGAGGCGGGCAGTGACCATTTTCTCTATCTCTTTCTTGTTCTATCTTTCTTTCTCTCTTACTTCTTTCTCTTTCCTATCTTTAGAAATTAGGGAACGATAATTCATCCAGTGGGTCGTGCGGTGTATGGGACGACTGGATTAGATAGAATAAAGTTAATTTATAAATCAATGAGGGATGTTGAACCCGGGCCAGGTGGACACTGATCGAGAAATCGGTTACTCAGCACTTAAACCCTAGCAGCAATCCACTAGTATTAATGAAACCTTTCTTCAATCTTCATAAATTGAGAAATGGTGTAGCGTTAGCTAGATTTTAGGGATATTTAGAAATCTTTCATCCTTCTCACCTCTGTTGTCCTATGCCTCCATCTAGTGGCGTTTATTAGGTTGCAGTTCAAGTTGGTTTTGATTGTATGGATTCAAGTGTATTAGGTGGTTCAATGCTGCCATCGTGTGGCCTTTGTTAGATATGACCGCTTTCTATATTTGTTTGATTATTCGTGTGTTTTATGACAGTTTGACTTTAGAATAAAGGATTGTTAATAACACATTCATTTTTAATTATCAGTGCTTGGTAATTAATTGGGTTTTCCCCTTTGAGTCAATCTGTTTACAGTGATATCCGGAAAAGCTTTTGTCCAAACCAGCCATCCATCCATCCACCCATCCATCACCTGCTTGAAAAGTAAGCCTGAATTGCTGATTAATGCTCATTAATTGAACTAGACTGATCACCTGATTTAATTGTTTTGAGTGGTTGACCTGCATTTAGGGCTTGGTGTTTTATGATAAGGTGATTGATTGGTTTGGTTACTTGATTTGATAATAAGGATACATGGTTAGTTCATAAATTGATTAATTCTTCAATATTTTATTGATTACTTGATTAATTATTTATAGTTATTCAACTTTTTGTTATTATAAATATATATATATAATAATTCTACTTGATACTGGATATAAGTGGTTTTGAGGGTGTTTAATTGTTAAATGGATGTAGATGGTTTGGTGTTGAGCTTTGGTTTTTGAGTGATTGGTGGTCTGTTGGATATCTGGTTTAAAGGTGTTTTGGTTTTTGATAGAATAAACACCAGTTTAAGCGTTGCTTTAGTAGAGCGATATAGACGTACATACATATATTACGCTTTGCATATTGTGTGTATGGAGTGAAAGGACTGTGTGTGAACGGACAGTAGGACTCAACTTGCTGACAGGCAAAGTGGTGTGGACATTTCGATGTCTACGTCAAAATCTTTTTTATTTTAATTCATTATTTTCTGGCATACAGCGATTAATGAGGGGATTGTCCTCTGGTGCACAATACCCTAAGCTTGCGTCAAACCGGGCTTTGTGGTTTTTAATTTGCAAAAATTAAAAGTGCTTAAATGGGACCGATCGCTCCCTGTGCTGAAGACTAGGGTTGAGATTGAGTAGGAGTATATCTGGATAGGCAGTTTTAGTCAGAGCAAGAAGTGTCCTATGTCCGTGAGTGATTGAGTGTTCATTTCTTTATTAATTACATAATTGATAAAGCTTCATTTTATAGTGTTAGATTCTTAAGAGGCTTATAATAGTCTCGAGTCTTTATCGGTCTATCAATCTTCGTGGACTCCAACATGTCATTCGACATAGACGTTAATGTGTCCATGCTCACACCGGTGGACCAACTCAAACGCGATTATCCAATACTGAAGGGCATCGATGATATATCTAAAAGCTGGGCACGGCGATGGTCTGATGTGCCACAGCCTTGGCCGTCTACAGGAAGCTTTGATGAAGGACTCATTCAAAACATGCGCGTTCTGGTTGAGGCACACAAAGCTCACCAGAAGACGGGAAGACGAGGTAAGGCTCGAAAAGAAAAAAGAGATACCGAACTCGCAGTCTTGACACTGTTCGGTAAAGCAGGGCGGAGACAGAAAGCAGCTGTGGAGGCGGCAGCTACCGCAGCTCGAACTGAAATGGAGGAGGCCAATGACAAGACGGACATACTGCTGAGTGACATTGATGCGCCGTTCTCCCATACGGCCCCAGTCTTGACCCCGCCTCCTTATGAAGCTCAGACGGAAGCTACTAAGGCTTATCCACAGCTATCCGTGCTAAATTCTGAGGGAAGATATGTAATCAGAGATGATAATAATGATATTATGCAGAAGGGAAATGCCAGGACGACCGTTGTAACTCATCTTGATGTGAAGCGCAAAACCAAGAAATTAGATAAGCATCCGACACCAGTTGAAAAGAAGAAGAAGAAGAAAAGCAAAAAGGGCAGACATAAAAGTGATAGTGGCTCTTCTGAAGAGGAAGGAGCGGATATTGGAGGATATAGTGAGCGCGTTAGACAGATTATGGCACGCGCTGAGAGGAGAGGGAGAAAGGGCCTAGAAACAGACTCTAGTAGCAGTAGTGAAGAAGAGAGCGAGGAGTCTGACTCAGATGATGGTGCGAAGGCCAAGGAACAGGTGAATAAGGAGCTGAGAGATATGGAAAAGGAGTTGGATTCCATTAATGCATCAAAGACTGAACTTGAATCTGAACTGTATGCAGCTAAAAAGGGTGAGGATGTGACTCATTTGGAAGATGCATTGAAGGATCTTGCTGTAGTTCAGTCAGAAATGCAAACACAAACACGTCAGATGCAAAAGGAGTTGGAAAAACATGACCTTCGTCCAAGACCGAGTAAACCTGAGGAGAAAAGTAAATCAAAAAAGAAGAACAGGAGGAAGACTAAAGGTGACGGGAAGATGTTTCCAGTGGTGGTTAGTGGTGCTCATATGAACTACAAGCCCTGGCAGGCTAGTGACATGTCTGCAATCTTAGATAAACTGCCAATTCTCCAAGATGGCGCTTATCCCTGGACGACAAAGATTGATCAGCTATCACAAGGCATCTCACTCGCCATGGGTGACATTAAGAGGATCTTGTCATCAGTACTAGGAGTACCGCCAATGGAAGAAATTCTGGAAAAGGCTGGAATAGGAAGATGTGCTCATACAGCGATTTATGATGCTGAACTTTTCGCTGCCAATAGAGGGCGTTTGTGGAGAACCCTGAAGGAGATGTTCCCTACCAATGTACACCCAGACGATATCATTTTCAACGCCTTAGGTGACACAGAGAATCCCAGAGCATATGCGGCACGAGTTTACCAACAGTGGAGAGAGCTCATGGGAAACGACCCTGAGGAGCACAAGTTGGAACGCGCTATGCTGCGACTGAAGCTCCAAGAAGGCTTGCCTCAGTCCGTGAGGAGTAAATTGGGGGAAGTGGTTGGTCTTGGGTCTATGGTAAAGAACATCTACATTGATCATATTGCTCATCTAGTGGAGCATTACAGGAAGAAGGAACGGACCCTGAAGGAACAAGATGCTGAGCTGAAGAGGAAACTCACTCAAAGTCAGCTCTTGAATGGGAAATGGATAGAAGAGGAGTAGAAACAAGCTGTTGTTTTGCAGAACAACAACGACACCAATCCAATGATGTAATCTTCACTCCCGTTCCCTGTTTTCCAACAGCCTCAGACAGGGGGAGATTATTAATTCTGAAGTATTCAAAAATAAAAATGAAAAAAAAAAAAAAAAAAGGGGGGGTGAATAGGGAGTTAAACATGTCATTGGCTAGATGTCATCAGCAATTTACAATACAATAAGTATTTCTTACATTTTTAGAATCAATTTTTAGGAGAATGATAGCGGTGATAACCGACGTTGTCACCTCTGAGCCTGAGTTCATTATTGAAGTTGAAGTGATGAGGAATATTTTTTATTACATCTGTGACATTCTGGAGAAACACTTGTCTCCAGAAGATTATTATAGAAGCAAACTAGTTGAATATGGACTCCAGAGTATGAACCATCTTTTTGTTCAGAAAAACAAAAACAAAAAGTCATGTGTGTTGAATGATTATCAATGATTTGATGCTAAGTTCAGTTTATTACAGGAATTTCATAATAGTAGGAGTATTCAGTTATGGTTTCATATAACATCAGTTTAGATAATTGGTTTACAAAGCTGTTTAGTCAATTCAAAAAGGTTATGTTTCTCACTTTGATTTAGGAGTTTGTGTTTCAATAGTCAATGAATGGCCATAAGCTGTTCGTTTATGCATTCTATTGAGGAGTTGGCTTTAGGCCTCCCCCTCTGTCATTAACCTCGGTTTGTGTTAAGTGTTGTTTTACAGGTACCGTGGACCCTGGGGGCCGGGCCCTAGCAATGCCTGATTTATGCCATCCTGGGGGCTGACGGTCATCTGTTGTTTGTATTGTTTTCTTGTTTAATCCTTTTTACCTTTTTGATATGTGTTGGAACATGAGGTTACTTGATGTTTAGCATTATAGGTCATTTCTGTTTAAGGTTTCTTGTTTAATCAGGCAGCAGGGGGTCGTCTACATTTCACCTGTGTTTTTGATTCAGGTGTGTGTACACGTCTCCTTGGTTAGATTGTTCTGTTTTGTAGTAATTTAGGTTTAGTCTATGTCTATAGGATGTTCTGTGTTTTGTGTAGTTCTGTGTTGATGTTTTCAGACTATCCTGGAGTGCATTTAGTGGGCTACCAAGGCGTGGTTGCCCCTCACCAGCATGAAGCTATGAACTGTGTGGAGTCACGGATGACTTGAGGGTCATTCTTGGACATTCCTGGAGTGTTCTCCCTGTTTCGGACGGGGTGAGCTTACCATCTTGCTGCGGACATTGTTCTCTGGGTGTCAGAGAGGATTGCGACACCTGGGGGTTTGATGTCTGAAGATGGCTCCAGCGTGAGACGTGGAGATGAGACAGCGCTGAGGGCTGTTCTCCTTCGGAGGGGCTAAGTGCTAGTAACCTCTGGCCCCCGATTTGCTTTGTTGTTGTGTGATGATTTGGTTATTTGTATGTGTTTTGGGAATTGTTTGTTATGTTTAATGTTGTTTTGTGTCGAGGCGTTAAGACGCCTCGAAGGGGGGATATGTAGTGTATTTTTATACGGTATTACATCAATACATCTGTATTACTCTCATGTAGTAATCATTTTATTAAGAATAATGAATAAACTCCAATTCAGTAGGAACTTGGTTAACTTAATTAGTTTAACATGTAGATGACAAACAGATGTCCTTTCCTGAGTCAACATTCCTTTGCCCCTGAGGAACAATAGAGATGGCACCTCTGAAGAAGAAGTCAGGAAGCCTACAGGTGATCAAAGCAGGACCGGAAAAGCCCCAAGACTGCCCCCATGTCCGGAGGGGGCAGAACCCAGCGACACCAATTGACCTATCACAAAGACAAGCTTACCAGATCTGTGTTAAAATGTACCTCCCTCGTATGCAAAATTGTTTATCGTGTGTTCATTGGCCTGAGGCCAAGTATATCAACCCGGATACTACCTACTGTAAATCAGTACCGCTGAAATTTGACCGAATGGCGTGCTCAATAAATTTGGTTTAAACTGCATTTTTCTCCAGAAGATTCTTTCCAAGTCAAGACAAAAAGATACGACAAAGGCAACTAAGCCTACAGAATATATGAAATGCACCAATCATAGTTAAACATTTAAAACCACATACAAAATAATCAATGTATTCCTTATATATACGATGCTGGCACTGTAACCGCACGGTTGGTCTTTGAATCGTGATCAAATCACTGTAATAAAAACTCGGAACAAACTCATTTTGTCCCGATTCCCCTCCTTGAATAGAGTGTGTAATTCCGATTATATCCACTGGGTGGCAATAGTGTAAAATGGGCATGGGGAGTAGAGTGTCAAAATAACGCTCGTTTGGAATGCCCTTCAACATCATTTTCAGGGCTGTCGCATGTCAACAGCCTGTCACAAACTATGGCTAACCATAACCATTGTTAATGAATGAATCCTATATTAACTGAAGCTAAGCTTTCGGAGAGGGAAAGTGATGTGTCCTGATCTCAGACGGTGTGGCAGGCCGGTTGTTTTGGAGTTTTGGTTTTACACGCGCATGTTTCGTTTGCAGTGAGAGTGCAGTTATATTATTTTGCAGTGCAGTTTATATTATTTTGCAGTGAGAGTGCAGTTATATTATTTAGCAGTGCAGTTTATATTATTTTGCAGTGAGAGTGCAGTGTTATAATTTAAGCCTGGAGCGCCTGGGGATGGGGCAGCTATAGGGGGTTTGGGGAGCATCCAGATGCTGATGTGTGCATTTGAAATGAAATGATTAATAAAGCCATGTCCTTTTTCTAACGCCTGTGTGGTGTGTGTGTGTTCTGACGCCGGACCCCACCGGTTAATAAAAGGTGGTGGCAGCGCAATTCTCTATTGAACCCAGTAACCAGCTCCTCCCTCTGTTGAACCCAGTAACCAGCTCCTCCCTCTGTTGGGTGCTTCTGGTTCTTTTAAGTAGGCTACGCCAGATGCAGCATGCTACATCCAGATTGTGCCTGCTACATCTAGTGTACTATACAGTATACACTACATATTCCCCAAATTACCCAAACCAGGTCCTGCCTGGTTTATGTGCGTGGCTGGCTTGTTTCTGTTCAGGACTGGTAGGATGGAAGCTAGCCATGCCACTGAAATAGCTGTGAATTGAAATGACATGAAATAATGTCTGATACATTAAGATAGGTCTTGTCGCCTGGACACATCAGTTCCAATGCTTCCAATGCTAATCCAGCACAATAAGAGCGGGATAGTTAGCTCATGAGCTCACAACAACTAGCAGAAGCTTCCATAACATTAATGGTAGCGGTCAGTGGCTAAAGCAGTTACACTGATGATAACATAAAGTCATCCCCACCGGGTCTTGAACCCCGGTCTCCCAGGTGGGAGTCCAATGCTCTGACCAGTGACACCAGAGGCGCTCTACAGTAGACACATTACATTACATTACAGTCATTAAGCAGACACTTTTTTCCAAAGCGACTAACAATAATTGCATTTAACGTAGGAAGAGCCAATGTACTACTACTTGCCAGAACTCACAAGTGCATCTTCTTTCTAAAACAAGTGACTAAGAGCATAATCTAGTGCTGAAGGCAAAGTGCAAGAATCGCAATCTTAAGTACAGTGCAATATAATATAATACAATAAGTGCTTAGGTGGGAGGATTGTTGTAGTACTTCTTGAAGAGATGAGTTTTGAGCCTGCGACGAAAGATGGGCAGCGACTCTGCTGTCCTGACATCAGTGGGCAGCTCATTCCACCACTGCGGGGCCAGGACAGAGAAGAGCCGTGACCGTGTCGATCGACCGCAGGAGCCTCGGAGTGACGGGGCAACCAGTCGCCCTGAGGTAGCAGAGCGTAGCGGTCGGGAGGGGATGTAGGGTTTGACCATGGCCTGGAGGTAGGAGGGGGCTGTTCCTTTCATTGCCCTGTAGGTTAGCGCCAGAGTTTTAAACTGGATGCGAGCCGCTACAGGGAGCCAGTGTAGGGAACGGAGGAGGGAAGTTGTGTGGGAGAATTTGGGGGTGGTTGAACACCAGGCGAGCAGCAGCTTTCTGGACAAGTTCCAGAGGTTTAATGGCTGACGCCGGTGCCCCAGCGAGGAGGGAGTTGCAGTAGTCCAGGCGGGAGATGACTAGGGCCTGGATGAGTACCTGCGCCGTTTCATCAGTGAGGAAAGGGCGAATCCTCCTGATGTTGTAGAGCATGAATCTGCAGGAGTGTGTGACGGATGTGACATGTGAGGAAAATGACAGTTGGTCATCCAGGGTCACACCCAGATTCCTCGCAGTCCGAGTCGGGGTCACCACTGTGTCTTCAATGGTGATGGCCTGTTACCTAAGGAAACAGGTCTATTTTAACAAATGCTGGGTTTTGAAGCCTCGGCGCTACCAATAAATAACTTATTTAGACGCGTTCTGTCCGAGTGAAATTATTTTTCCGAGGTAGTCTTCTTCTGTGGTGGTGGCGGTGCTTTGAAGCTTCAACACAGCATTTGTTAAAATAGACCCTTTTGCTTAGAAGTGAAGTTTCATGTTTATCTGACACTTGTAAATATGAGCGCCTCTCCTAACTAGGCCGACACCGATTTATTTTGACGGCAAAGTGAATGGACCACCAAAGGACTGTGTGTCTGGCATGAGACAACGGGACTGAGAAGGGCTACATTTCAACCAGACATTCCAGTGAAACCAGGTAGTCAAAATAACTTACCTGATATAAAATGGGCACCGCAAATGCGGGCATTTTTGATGATGTCATCAGTCCAGTCCGTACGCTTAATAATGGAGATGTCTGTCTTCCTCTGCCTCTGCTACTGTTTCAAGAATGCGCGCGCATACTTGTGCTGACTAGGCTGTAAAAGGGTCTATAATTAACAAATATGACCATGCGCTCGTTACATAACTTCTATAACATCCAGTGACAAAATATGTCATGGTACCTTGGTATGTCCACACCAAGGATTGAACTCACAACCTTTGCGGTGATAGGCAGCGCACATGGAGGTATAATACAAACAGCACACTATCCACTCGGCCACCTCTGACCTGGGAAATCTGTGGAGTCTTTTTGTTTTGATGTTCTGGGACCACTGCCTCTTGTGGTAGCAACATAGAACTGCAGGTCAACAACGACAACAGGGAGGGAGGGAAGGAGTGACAAATAGGATTCCCTCTTCTTGGTGTGTCGGCTTACAGCCAACACACAAAAATAACTCCCACCACTGCGAATCGGTTCCCATCGTTCGTTTTAAAGAGCCGTTCAAAAGAATCGGATCGTTCGCGAACGTCACATCACTAGAAACCAGCAGTAGTTTAGTTTCCACACTGACTATCTGCACCTTCCTGTTATACCCCCAGACTCCCTCTGAGGCTTAGATAATTCTGTTGTGGTGTTTTCATGAAATGTTTGTGTGCAATTATGATCATCTTTAATCTGCAGTAGTAAATCATTTGTTAATAAAGTGTTTTTCTCCTTCTGATAGGCCTAGTTTGTGATTGTGTTATTCAGGGCCCTCTGTTGCCCTCCTGTGGCCTACAACCCCTAAACATCCATGGTTGTAGGCCTAATAAAAGAAGAGGAGACATTTCGATAGTAGAACTTCCATGAATGAGAAGATTAAACCTAACGATTCGATGGGGCCAAACTAACTAAAATGTTTACGAAGACTAACTACAATTTTTGTTTTTTTAAATGTTTGTGCATATGAAATGCATTTCAGTATGAGCGTCTTCAGGAAATAAGTCATGATTGTTGCACCCGATTGGCTACTTGAGCGATGTTCTTGTGTCTTTCAAACGGGCACGCTGGTATATTGAACCGTTTTCATTGGCTGAGCTTGCCGTCGGTCAGCCAGAAACTAAAAATGGGGCGGGAAGTTTGGTATTGGAGGTTTTCCTAGGCGGCGTCCAACAAACAACTAAATCATCAAATTTGATGATAAACAGTAGCTACATTATTTTTATATTTGGCAAAGGTGTATTGTTAAGCATGGTCGCTGTAGGGATATCTTAATACTGTGAACGTTTTATAGATTGATGATCCCCGAATATGGTATGTAGATCATTGCTTGTCAGCTAGTCCTATAGTGCTAGCTAACTTTGAAGCAAGACATCATTTTTAGCTAGCAAGGTAGCTAGCAAGCTGTAGCCAGCTGACTTGGCTAGCTAGCAAGTACAGACTAACTAGCTAACACATCATGAATGTTTCCCGATAATCCCGGTTCAAATAATGAATGGAGATGAACGGCCGGCCGTGTTTGGGCGGCCCGTGGACCCGACCCATGTTTCGGATCTGCTCCAAATTTGAATGGTTTCTAGGTTGGACCATGCTACACCCTTCCACCGAGTTTTGTGAAAATTGGTCCAGTCGTTTTAATGTAATCCTGCTAACAAACTCTCTCTCTCACACACACACGCGCACACCACCGAAAACATTTCCTCTAAAACACTTCTACCATTCACTTTTCCGTCAAAATAAATCGGTGTCGGCCTAGTTAGGAGAGGCGCTCATATTTAGCCTACAAGTGTCAGATAAACATGAAACTTCATTTACCTAAGCAAAAGGGTCTATTTTAACAAATGCTGGGTTGAAGCTTCAAAGCACCGCCACCACCACAGAAGAAGACTACCTCAGAAAAATAATTTCACTCGGACAGAACGCGTCTAAATAAGTTATTTACTGGTAGCGCCGAGGCTTCAAAACCCAGCATTTGTTAAAAGTGTGAGGCTACAAATCGGCGCTCTAGTGACAAACTTTATTCGTTTCAAGAGGAAACCGGCCTTTTCAGAAATGGAGTCGCCTGTGGCTAAGCATAGCCTACGGACTGGACTGAGGACATAATCAGAAATGCCCGCGTTTGCGGTGCCCATTTTATATCAGGTAAGTTATTTTCTCGTCCCTATAGCGCCCTAAAATACAGCTTGTCGGTGGACACGCAACCGTATGCATTTCAGATTGATCATGTTGGCAATGTGTGTGAATTTGCTGCTATGTAAGAGATAAGGAACTGTTGTCGCATGTCGTTGACAAGCTTCCCCTTATGGTGTCAGAACGATGGCTTATGAATGCGATGTTATTATGTTAAATACAGTAGCCCAGAGATGGTTAGCACTGGCAGGGCTATTTAAGTTTGATAAAAGGCGTTGTGGTGTTTGAGCACGAGTTGTCGTAGACCTGGTCCAGGGCGATATCCTACAGATAACGCCCTGTTACTCTCAATGCAATTTACCTATGAATGCGCTTCCTCGGCCCGCTCTTCTGAGTCTACAGACAAAACCGTTTTGTTACTCACCAAAGTAAACACATCGTTGGAAAGATGAAAGCCTTTTCTCCGAGGTCGCTACAGTTTGTAATCCCCCACCTTTCAAATAAAAGGCAAATTTGTACACTTAAATGTCTAATGTCCACAGCGCATCGACTGTCTTCTTCTACTGGCGATTCGGCGCTCTCCGCTTTGTTTAGCCTACTCACTGCTGCCGCCCATGTTGGGGATGAAGCATTACATTTCATTACATTATTTACATGTTTTATTTACATGTTTTAAAGTTTAAAATTTGCCATAGTTAATAACTCAGCGTAAATGTTCTCTCGCTAATCAGATTCCTCAACGCGAGTCTCTCAACACCATTTAAGATGTAATGCATCATCCTCAACATGGGCGGCATCCCCAACATAAAGTCATCCCCACCGGGAACCCCGGTCTCCTGGGTGGGAGTCCAATGCTCTCACCACTACTCTACTTGTGCAGTGGAGATCGGCGGTGGTTTTGGTGTCCTTCTTGATTTTGGGGTGCTGGGACTACTGCCTCTTGTGGTGCCAACAGAGAACTGCAGGCCAACATTGTCCAGAGTGATGGAGGGAGGGAGTGATAACTGGACAAATGCTATACTATACTAACGCTGGCTTACAGCCACGCACAAAAACACATACACAAATGTAGGCTATATTGTTGAAAATATTTATTTCAGTACAACAAATGCAGTATGTAGTAATGTAACGGAATGTATGAGAAAAGCCTAGCACATTTAGATCAAGGTCCAGGTCAAATTACTTTAAAACCTGAGGTCATTCTTTTGCTAGTACGTTGTGCTAGCAAGTGTGCTTCATGTTCTGCTGGAGTGTTACCCAGGATGGTGGGATGTTTTCCAGAGTTCGAGACCTATGTGTGGAGAGCTGTCCTTCTGGTTCCTGGTTGAAGGAAGGTTCTCAAGGGTTCTAGACTTCTGTGTAAAGAGCTGATCTTCTGGATCCTGGTTGAAAGTAGGTTCTCCAGGGTTCTAGACTTCTGTGTGGAGAGCTGTTCTCCTGTCATCGTTCACATCCGTGCTACTCTCTGGTTGGGTCGTACATCAGCACCTCTAATCTCTCCAGCAGTAACAGTGACCCTCTACTGACCTCACTGGACATGCTGAGGAGATCAATTAAAGCAGCGTTGACCTCTGAGAAACACGTCCACATTCCCCAGGTGTCCTGTTTCCTCTGTCAGACAGTGCAGACGTGTCCCAGCCTGTGAAAGGACTGGGAGACTCAGAAAACATTTGTTGAACAGCTCTGTACCAAAAGTTTGAGCCGACACCAGAGGCCGACACCTACATCAGGAGCCGTATGCTGAATGAAGCCATAATAAAAAGACATCCACCCGCGGTACATAGCTGTTCACCAAATGTTTTACCACTATGAATGCCACCCAGTGTCTGAGCCACCCAGTCCTTTCACAGGCTGGGACACATCTACACTGTCTGACAGGACGCCTGGACAACGTGGACGTGTTCCTCAGAGGTCAACACTGCTTTCAGTGGACTCTTCTACATGCCCAGTGGACAGTGGAGGGTCAATGTTACTGCTGGAGAGATTAGTGGTGCTGATGTACGACCCAACCAGAGAGTAGGACGGACGTGAACGATACCAGGAGAACAGCTCTCCACACAGTAGTCTAGAACCCTGGAGAACCTACCTTCAAACAGGAACCAGAAGAAGAGCCCTTCACACAGAAGTCTAGAACCCTTGAGAACCTTCTATCAACCAGGAACCAGAAGGACAGCTCTCCACACAGAAGTCTGGAGCTCTGGAAAACATTCCACCAACTCGGGTAACATTCCAGCAGAACATGAAGCACACTTGGTAGCGCAGTGTACTAGCAAAATAATGACCTCAGGTTTTAAAGTAATTTGACTTGGACCTTGATCTAAATGTGCTATGTTAGAAATGTCTAGGTGTCAAAGCTAACATGAGAATACAAATGTTTGTATGTGTGTGTGTGTGTGCACGTGTATGTTTTTGTTCTGTGTGTGTGTGTCTGTGGGGGGGGGGGGGGTGCAGTTGTTCTGTGTGTGTGTGTGTGTGTGTGTGTGTGTGTGTGTGTGTGTGTGTGTGTGTGTGTGTGCACTGTCCGCACAGGCAGGCGAACATCCGAAACTGGATCTGTCAAATCTGTCAAAACAGACAATAGTAAGATTTTCAGTGCATTATCCTCGCTGACAGTTTAATTCAGCCCAGAACATTATATAAGATAGATAAATTGATAGATCGATAGAACGACAGACAGACAGACAGACAGACAGACAGATAGACAGACAGACAGACAGACAGACAGACAGACAGACAGACAGATAGATAGATAGATAGATAGATAGATAGATAGATAGATAGATAGATAGATAGATAGATAGATAGATAGATAGATAGATAGACTTTACCAGCTTTTTCTCGTCTGAAAGTCAACACCCAGCTGAATAGTGAAGCTCGAGCTCACTGATGCAGGGTTCAGCTGGACGTTAATGTCCGTCAGATCTGAAATCACAAAATTAATATTGTTTAACCTGCAAAATGGAAAGCATCAAAAAACAAATAGCTGTCCAGGCTGTTTTGACCTCACCCCATTCCTGTCTACGAGTACTTCGTCCAGAGCCTTTCAGAGCACGGGTGGAGGAGCAGGAGTGTCTTGTCTGTCTCTCCGTCCTCAGAGGCTTGTCCTCCTCCTTCAGCGCCAGGCCCATCGGTGGAGTTGAGGCAGCTGGGGCGACACTCTCCCTGAGGTGAGAGAGGCTCAGCTTGGCCTCCAGCTGCAGCGCTAGGTCGTTGACCTCCTCCTCGATTGTTGGGGAGGCCATCAGAGGTGGAGTGGGTTTAGTGGCACCAACGGTGTGAGGCGATGTGCTGGCAGGTCCACTGGCAGGAGGAGGGTTAGCCCCAGCCTGCTCCCTAGCCAGAGGGTTAGCCCTAGCCTGCTCCCTGACAAGAGGGCGGCTCAACACAAGCTTGGCCTCCATCTGAAGTGCCAAGTTGTTGACCTCCTCCTCGAGTGTTGGAGAGGCCATCACAGGTGGAGCAGGCTTAAGGGCACTCACAGGAGCACGGATGTAGGAGCAGGAGTGCCCTGTCTGTCTGTCCTTCCTCAGAGGACTGCCCTCTGCCTCTATTGCCAGGCCAATTGTTGCAGTGGATGTAGGGGCAACACAAGGCCAAAAACCTGTCTTCCCACTCTCCCTGAGGCGAGGGGGGCTCAGCTTGGCCTCCAGCTGAAGTGCCAAGTCGTTGACCTCCTCCTCGAGTGTTGGAGAGGCCATCACAGGGGGAGCAGGCTTAAGGGCACTCACAGGAGCACGGATGTAGGAGCAGGAGTGCCCTGTCTCTCTGTCCTTCCTCAGAGGCCTGCCCTCTGCCTCCAGTGCCAGGCCAGTTGGTGGAGTTGGCGCAGGGGCAACACAAGGCCAAAATCCCATCTTCCCACTCTCCCTTGGGCGAGGGGGGCTCAGCTTGGTCTCCAGCTGCAGCGCTAGGTAGTTGACCTCATCCTCAATTGTTGAGGAGATCATCTGAGGTGGAGTTTTCTGTTTTAATGAAAAGAAAGTCATTGAAGCTAATCCAATAATTTCTTTGCTCATTGCTCATGGTATGTAAGTAAATCCTGAGCTTGAGGTTCTCCCTCTTAAGCTCAGCTATAGAAATAGAGTATGGATATTGAGAAATGACAAGATCCTGAGAACCTTTATAGTGGCCTGACATTAAAGAGTTGTCTGGTCTCAATAGAGAGTGGGTGTAGGTCCAGGACTGTACAAAACCAGATAAAGTTGACTGACCATGCTTACATGGTATATGAAATATAAACCTTTAGGGGGGTTACTTACCTTTTGGTAACCCGACATGGTCCCGTGTGGGCTGGACCAAGGCTCCATGTTGTGTTCTTGAGGGGAAAATTGGACGGTTAATTTAAACTAACTGGGGGCACAGTCTTTACAAGGGCTTTAAGTGTGGGTCAGGCAATTGGCAGTGAACCAGACAATTAACAGTGAACAGTCAACCAGACCCCTGCACTCACCCAGCATCTGCTTCCGCTGCTGTGGTGGAGTGGCAGCCAGAATGGAGGTCGTCCGAGACCTCCATTCTCTCGCACGCTCCCGAATGCCCAGCGGGTGGACAGCAGGACGCGCAGGAGCTGTAGGAGCAGAGGTTGGACGAGGGCCCACGGTCTGGGCGGAGACACACTGGCTGGACGCGTGAGGGATGGCAGCCATGGAGGATCCAGAGGGCTGTGCTGGCAGTTTGATCTCCATGCTGGGCGTGGCACGCCTGACGGACATTCGCTGCCTGTATCTGTTGGTTGGATACACCCGTGGCTGTTTCTTGGGCCGGGCCAGGGCCACATACAGGGGCTTGGTGGCCAGGATGCGTCCATTCATCCCTGCGATCCCAGCTTCAAAGCACCGCCACCACCACAGAAGAAGACTACCTCAGAAAAATAATTTCACTCGGACAGAACGCGTCTAAATAAGTTATTTACTGGTAGCGCCGAGGCTTCAAAACCCAGCATTTGTTAAAAGTGTGAGGCTACAAATCGGCGCTCTAGTGACAAACTTTATTCGTTTCAAGAGGAAACCGGCCTTTTCAGAAATGGAGTCGCCTGTGGCTAAGCATAGCCTACGGACTGGACTGAGGACATAATCAGAAATGCCCGCGTTTGCGGTGCCCATTTTATATCAGGTAAGTTATTTTCTCGTCCCTATAGCGCCCTAAAATACAGCTTGTCGGTGGACACGCAACCGTATGCATTTCAGATTGATCATGTTGGCAATGTGTGTGAATTTGCTGCTATGTAAGAGATAAGGAACTGTTGTCGCATGTCGTTGACAAGCTTCCCCTTATGGTGTCAGAACGATGGCTTATGAATGCGATGTTATTATGTTAAATACAGTAGCCCAGAGATGGTTAGCACTGGCAGGGCTATTTAAGTTTGATAAAAGGCGTTGTGGTGTTTGAGCACGAGTTGTCGTAGACCTGGTCCAGGGCGATATCCTACAGATAACGCCCTGTTACTCTCAATGCAATTTACCTATGAATGCGCTTCCTCGGCCCGCTCTTCTGAGTCTACAGACAAAACCGTTTTGTTACTCACCAAAGTAAACACATCGTTGGAAAGATGAAAGCCTTTTCTCCGAGGTCGCTACAGTTTGTAATCCCCCACCTTTCAAATAAAAGGCAAATTTGTACACTTAAATGTCTAATGTCCACAGCGCATCGACTGTCTTCTTCTACTGGCGATTCGGCGCTCTCCGCTTTGTTTAGCCTACTCACTGCTGCCGCCCATGTTGGGGATGAAGCATTACATTTCATTACATTATTTACATGTTTTATTTACATGTTTTAAAGTTTAAAATTTGCCATAGTTAATAACTCAGCGTAAATGTTCTCTCGCTAATCAGATTCCTCAACGCGAGTCTCTCAACACCATTTAAGATGTAATGCATCATCCTCAACATGGGCGGCATCCCCAACATAAAGTCATCCCCACCGGGAACCCCGGTCTCCTGGGTGGGAGTCCAATGCTCTCACCACTACTCTACTTGTGCAGTGGAGATCGGCGGTGGTTTTGGTGTCCTTCTTGATTTTGGGGTGCTGGGACTACTGCCTCTTGTGGTGCCAACAGAGAACTGCAGGCCAACATTGTCCAGAGTGATGGAGGGAGGGAGTGATAACTGGACAAATGCTATACTATACTAACGCTGGCTTACAGCCACGCACAAAAACACATACACAAATGTAGGCTATATTGTTGAAAATATTTATTTCAGTACAACAAATGCAGTATGTAGTAATGTAACGGAATGTATGAGAAAAGCCTAGCACATTTAGATCAAGGTCCAGGTCAAATTACTTTAAAACCTGAGGTCATTCTTTTGCTAGTACGTTGTGCTAGCAAGTGTGCTTCATGTTCTGCTGGAGTGTTACCCAGGATGGTGGGATGTTTTCCAGAGTTCGAGACCTATGTGTGGAGAGCTGTCCTTCTGGTTCCTGGTTGAAGGAAGGTTCTCAAGGGTTCTAGACTTCTGTGTAAAGAGCTGATCTTCTGGATCCTGGTTGAAAGTAGGTTCTCCAGGGTTCTAGACTTCTGTGTGGAGAGCTGTTCTCCTGTCATCGTTCACATCCGTGCTACTCTCTGGTTGGGTCGTACATCAGCACCTCTAATCTCTCCAGCAGTAACAGTGACCCTCTACTGACCTCACTGGACATGCTGAGGAGATCAATTAAAGCAGCGTTGACCTCTGAGAAACACGTCCACATTCCCCAGGTGTCCTGTTTCCTCTGTCAGACAGTGCAGACGTGTCCCAGCCTGTGAAAGGACTGGGAGACTCAGAAAACATTTGTTGAACAGCTCTGTACCAAAAGTTTGAGCCGACACCAGAGGCCGACACCTACATCAGGAGCCGTATGCTGAATGAAGCCATAATAAAAAGACATCCACCCGCGGTACATAGCTGTTCACCAAATGTTTTACCACTATGAATGCCACCTAGTGTCTGAGCCACCCAGTCCTTTCACAGGCTGGGACACATCTACACTGTCTGACAGGACGCCTGGACAACGTGGACGTGTTCCTCAGAGGTCAACACTGCTTTCAGTGGACTCTTCTACATGCCCAGTGGACAGTGGAGGGTCAATGTTACTGCTGGAGAGATTAGTGGTGCTGATGTACGACCCAACCAGAGAGTAGGACGGACGTGAACGATACCAGGAGAACAGCTCTCCACACAGTAGTCTAGAACCCTGGAGAACCTACCTTCAAACAGGAACCAGAAGAAGAGCCCTTCACACAGAAGTCTAGAACCCTTGAGAACCTTCTATCAACCAGGAACCAGAAGGACAGCTCTCCACACAGAAGTCTGGAGCTCTGGAAAACATTCCACCAACTCGGGTAACATTCCAGCAGAACATGAAGCACACTTGGTAGCGCAGTGTACTAGCAAAATAATGACCTCAGGTTTTAAAGTAATTTGACTTGGACCTTGATCTAAATGTGCTATGTTAGAAATGTCTAGGTGTCAAAGCTAACATGAGAATACAAATGTTTGTATGTGTGTGTGTGTGTGTGTGCACGTGTATGTTTTTGTTCTGTGTGTGTGTGTCTGTGGGGGGGGGGGGGGTGCAGTTGTTCTGTGTGTGTGTGTGTGTGTGTGTGTGTGTGTGTGTGTGTGTGTGTGTGTGTGTGTGTGTGTGTGTGTGTGCACTGTCCGCACAGGCAGGCGAACATCCGAAACTGGATCTGTCAAATCTGTCAAAACAGACAATAGTAAGATTTTCAGTGCATTATCCTCGCTGACAGTTTAATTCAGCCCAGAACATTATATAAGATAGATAAATTGATAGATCGATAGAACGACAGACAGACAGACAGACAGACAGACAGACAGACAGATAGACAGACAGACAGACAGACAGACAGACAGACAGACAGACAGATAGATAGATAGATAGATAGATAGATAGATAGATAGATAGATAGATAGATAGATAGATAGATAGACTTTACCAGCTTTTTCTCGTCTGAAAGTCAACACCCAGCTGAATAGTGAAGCTCGAGCTCACTGATGCAGGGTTCAGCTGGACGTTAATGTCCGTCAGATCTGAAATCACAAAATTAATATTGTTTAACCTGCAAAATGGAAAGCATCAAAAAACAAATAGCTGTCCAGGCTGTTTTGACCTCACCCCATTCCTGTCTACGAGTACTTCGTCCAGAGCCTTTCAGAGCACGGGTGGAGGAGCAGGAGTGTCGTGTCTGTCTCTCCGTCCTCAGAGGCTTGTCTTCCTCCTTCAGCGCCAGGCCCATCGGTGGAGTTGAGGCAGCTGGGGCGACACTCTCCCTGAGGTGAGAGAGGCTCAGCTTGGCCTCCAGCTGCAGCGCTAGGTCGTTGACCTCCTCCTCGATTGTTGGGGAGGCCTTCAGAGGTGGAGTGGGTTTAGTGGCACCAACGGTGTGAGGCGTTGTGCTGGCAGGTCCACTGGCAGGAGGAGGGTTAGCCCCAGCCTGCTCCCTAGCCAGAGGGTTAGCCCTAGCCTGCTCCCTGACAAGAGGGCGGCTCAACACAAGCTTGGCCTCCATCTGAAGTGCCAAGTTGTTGACCTCCTCCTCGAGTGTTGGAGAGGCCATCACAGGTGGAGCAGGCTTAAGGGCACTCACAGGAGCACGGATGTAGGAGCAGGAGTGCCCTGTCTGTCTGTCCTTCCTCAGAGGACTGCCCTCTGCCTCTATTGCCAGGCCAATTGTTGCAGTGGATGTAGGGGCAACACAAGGCCAAAAACCTGTCTTCCCACTCTCCCTGAGGCGAGGGGGGCTCAGCTTGGCCTCCAGCTGAAGTGCCAAGTCGTTGACCTCCTCCTCGAGTGTTGGAGAGGCCATCACAGGGGGAGCAGGCTTAAGGGCACTCACAGGAGCACGGATGTAGGAGCAGGAGTGCCCTGTCTCTCTGTCCTTCCTCAGAGGCCTGCCCTCTGCCTCCAGTGCCAGGCCAGTTGGTGGAGTTGGCGCAGGGGCAACACAAGGCCAAAATCCCATCTTCCCACTCTCCCTTGGGCGAGGGGGGCTCAGCTTGGTCTCCAGCTGCAGCGCTAGGTAGTTGACCTCATCCTCAATTGTTGAGGAGATCATCTGAGGTGGAGTTTTCTGTTTTAATGAAAAGAAAGTCATTGAAGCTAATCCAATAATTTCTTTGCTCATTGCTCATGGTATGTAAGTAAATCCTGAGCTTGAGGTTCTCCCTCTTAAGCTCAGCTATAGAAATAGAGTATGGATATTGAGAAATGACAAGATCCTGAGAACCTTTATAGTGGCCTGACATTAAAGAGTTGTCTGGTCTCAATAGAGAGTGGGTGTAGGTCCAGGACTGTACAAAACCAGATAAAGTTGACTGACCATGCTTACATGGTATATGAAATATAAACCTTTAGGGGGGTTACTTACCTTTTGGTAACCCGACATGGTCCCGTGTGGGCTGGACCAAGGCTCCATGTTGTGTTCTTGAGGGGAAAATTGGACGGTTAATTTAAACTAACTGGGGGCACAGTCTTTACAAGGGCTTTAAGTGTGGGTCAGGCAATTGGCAGTGAACCAGACAATTAACAGTGAACAGTCAACCAGACCACTACACTCACCCAGCATCTGCTTCCGCTGCTGTGGTGGAGTGGCAGCCAGAATGGAGGTCGTCCGAGACCTCCATTCTCTCGCACGCTCCCGAATGCCCAGCGGGTGGACAGCAGGACGCGCAGGAGCTGTAGGAGCAGAGGTTGGACGAGGGCCCACGGTCTGGGCGGAGACACACTGGCTGGACGCGTGAGGGATGGCAGCCATGGAGGATCCAGAGGGCTGTGCTGGCAGTTTGATCTCCATGCTGGGCGTGGCACGCCTGACGGACATTCGCTGCCTGTATCTGTTGGTTGGATACACCCGTGGCTGTTTCTTGGGCCGGGCCAGGGCCACATACAGGGGCTTGGTGGCCAGGATGCGTCCATTCATCCCTGCGATCCCAGCTTCAAAGCACCGCCACCACCACAGAAGAAGACTACCTCAGAAAAATAATTTCACTCGGACAGAACGCGTCTAAATAAGTTATTTACTGGTAGCGCCGAGGCTTCAAAACCCAGCATTTGTTAAAAGTGTGAGGCTACAAATCGGCGCTCTAGTGACAAACTTTATTCGTTTCAAGAGGAAACCGGCCTTTTCAGAAATGGAGTCGCCTGTGGCTAAGCATAGCCTACGGACTGGACTGAGGACATAATCAGAAATGCCCGCGTTTGCGGTGCCCATTTTATATCAGGTAAGTTATTTTCTCGTCCCTATAGCGCCCTAAAATACAGCTTGTCGGTGGACACGCAACCGTATGCATTTCAGATTGATCATGTTGGCAATGTGTGTGAATTTGCTGCTATGTAAGAGATAAGGAACTGTTGTCGCATGTCGTTGACAAGCTTCCCCTTATGGTGTCAGAACGATGGCTTATGAATGCGATGTTATTATGTTAAATACAGTAGCCCAGAGATGGTTAGCACTGGCAGGGCTATTTAAGTTTGATAAAAGGCGTTGTGGTGTTTGAGCACGAGTTGTCGTAGACCTGGTCCAGGGCGATATCCTACAGATAACGCCCTGTTACTCTCAATGCAATTTACCTATGAATGCGCTTCCTCGGCCCGCTCTTCTGAGTCTACAGACAAAACCGTTTTGTTACTCACCAAAGTAAACACATCGTTGGAAAGATGAAAGCCTTTTCTCCGAGGTCGCTACAGTTTGTAATCCCCCACCTTTCAAATAAAAGGCAAATTTGTACACTTAAATGTCTAATGTCCACAGCGCATCGACTGTCTTCTTCTACTGGCGATTCGGCGCTCTCCGCTTTGTTTAGCCTACTCACTGCTGCCGCCCATGTTGGGGATGAAGCATTACATTTCATTACATTATTTACATGTTTTATTTACATGTTTTAAAGTTTAAAATTTGCCATAGTTAATAACTCAGCGTAAATGTTCTCTCGCTAATCAGATTCCTCAACGCGAGTCTCTCAACACCATTTAAGATGTAATGCATCATCCTCAACATGGGCGGCATCCCCAACATAAAGTCATCCCCACCGGGAACCCCGGTCTCCTGGGTGGGAGTCCAATGCTCTCACCACTACTCTACTTGTGCAGTGGAGATCGGCGGTGGTTTTGGTGTCCTTCTTGATTTTGGGGTGCTGGGACTACTGCCTCTTGTGGTGCCAACAGAGAACTGCAGGCCAACATTGTCCAGAGTGATGGAGGGAGGGAGTGATAACTGGACAAATGCTATACTATACTAACGCTGGCTTACAGCCACGCACAAAAACACATACACAAATGTAGGCTATATTGTTGAAAATATTTATTTCAGTACAACAAATGCAGTATGTAGTAATGTAACGGAATGTATGAGAAAAGCCTAGCACATTTAGATCAAGGTCCAGGTCAAATTACTTTAAAACCTGAGGTCATTCTTTTGCTAGTACGTTGTGCTAGCAAGTGTGCTTCATGTTCTGCTGGAGTGTTACCCAGGATGGTGGGATGTTTTCCAGAGTTCGAGACCTATGTGTGGAGAGCTGTCCTTCTGGTTCCTGGTTGAAGGAAGGTTCTCAAGGGTTCTAGACTTCTGTGTAAAGAGCTGATCTTCTGGATCCTGGTTGAAAGTAGGTTCTCCAGGGTTCTAGACTTCTGTGTGGAGAGCTGTTCTCCTGTCATCGTTCACATCCGTGCTACTCTCTGGTTGGGTCGTACATCAGCACCTCTAATCTCTCCAGCAGTAACAGTGACCCTCTACTGACCTCACTGGACATGCTGAGGAGATCAATTAAAGCAGCGTTGACCTCTGAGAAACACGTCCACATTCCCCAGGTGTCCTGTTTCCTCTGTCAGACAGTGCAGACGTGTCCCAGCCTGTGAAAGGACTGGGAGACTCAGAAAACATTTGTTGAACAGCTCTGTACCAAAAGTTTGAGCCGACACCAGAGGCCGACACCTACATCAGGAGCCGTATGCTGAATGAAGCCATAATAAAAAGACATCCACCCGCGGTACATAGCTGTTCACCAAATGTTTTACCACTATGAATGCCACCCAGTGTCTGAGCCACCCAGTCCTTTCACAGGCTGGGACACATCTACACTGTCTGACAGGACGCCTGGACAACGTGGACGTGTTCCTCAGAGGTCAACACTGCTTTCAGTGGACTCTTCTACATGCCCAGTGGACAGTGGAGGGTCAATGTTACTGCTGGAGAGATTAGTGGTGCTGATGTACGACCCAACCAGAGAGTAGGACGGACGTGAACGATACCAGGAGAACAGCTCTCCACACAGTAGTCTAGAACCCTGGAGAACCTACCTTCAAACAGGAACCAGAAGAAGAGCCCTTCACACAGAAGTCTAGAACCCTTGAGAACCTTCTATCAACCAGGAACCAGAAGGACAGCTCTCCACACAGAAGTCTGGAGCTCTGGAAAACATTCCACCAACTCGGGTAACATTCCAGCAGAACATGAAGCACACTTGGTAGCGCAGTGTACTAGCAAAATAATGACCTCAGGTTTTAAAGTAATTTGACTTGGACCTTGATCTAAATGTGCTATGTTAGAAATGTCTAGGTGTCAAAGCTAACATGAGAATACAAATGTTTGTATGTGTGTGTGTGTGTGTGTGCACGTGTATGTTTTTGTTCTGTGTGTGTGTGTCTGTGGGGGGGGGGGGGGTGCAGTTGTTCTGTGTGTGTGTGTGTGTGTGTGTGTGTGTGTGTGTGTGTGTGTGTGTGTGTGTGTGTGCACTGTCCGCACAGGCAGGCGAACATCCGAAACTGGATCTGTCAAATCTGTCAAAACAGACAATAGTAAGATTTTCAGTGCATTATCCTCGCTGACAGTTTAATTCAGCCCAGAACATTATATAAGATAGATAAATTGATAGATCGATAGAACGACAGACAGACAGACAGACAGACAGACAGACAGATAGACAGACAGACAGACAGACAGACAGACAGACAGACAGACAGACAGACAGACAGACAGACAGATAGATAGATAGATAGATAGATAGATAGATAGATAGATAGATAGATAGATAGATAGATAGATAGATAGACTTTACCAGCTTTTTCTCGTCTGAAAGTCAACACCCAGCTGAATAGTGAAGCTCGAGCTCACTGATGCAGGGTTCAGCTGGACGTTAATGTCCGTCAGATCTGAAATCACAAAATTAATATTGTTTAACCTGCAAAATGGAAAGCATCAAAAAACAAATAGCTGTCCAGGCTGTTTTGACCTCACCCCATTCCTGTCTACGAGTACTTCGTCCAGAGCCTTTCAGAGCACGGGTGGAGGAGCAGGAGTGTCGTGTCTGTCTCTCCGTCCTCAGAGGCTTGTCCTCCTCCTTCAGCGCCAGGCCCATCGGTGGAGTTGAGGCAGCTGGGGCGACACTCTCCCTGAGGTGAGAGAGGCTCAGCTTGGCCTCCAGCTGCAGCGCTAGGTCGTTGACCTCCTCCTCGATTGTTGGGGAGGCCTTCAGAGGTGGAGTGGGTTTAGTGGCACCAACGGTGTGAGGCGATGTGCTGGCAGGTCCACTGGCAGGAGGAGGGTTAGCCCCAGCCTGCTCCCTTACCAGAGGGTTATCCCCAGCCTGCTCCCTGACCAGAGGGCAGCTCAACACAAGCTTGGCCTCCATCTGAAGTGCCAAGTTGTTGACCTCCTCCTCGAGTGTTGGAGAGGCCATCACAGGTGGAGCAGGCTTAAGGGCACTCACAGGAGCACGGATGTAGGAGCAGGAGTGCCCTGTCTGTCTGTCCTTCCTCAGAGGACTGCCCTCTGCCTCTATTGCCAGGCCAATTGTTGCAGTGGATGTAGGGGCAACACAAGGCCAAAAACCTGTCTTCCCACTCTCCCTGAGGCGAGGGGGGCTCAGCTTGGCCTCCAGCTGAAGTGCCAAGTCGTTGACCTCCTCCTCGAGTGTTGGAGAGGCCATCACAGGTGGAGCAGGCTTAAGGGCACTCACAGGAGCACGGATGTAGGAGCAGGAGTGCCCTGTCTCTCTGTCCTTCCTCAGAGGCCTGCCCTCTGCCTCCAGTGCCAGGCCAGTTGGTGGAGTTGGCGCAGGGGCAACACAAGGCCAAAATCCCATCTTCCCACTCTCCCTTGGGCGAGGGGGGCTCAGCTTGGTCTCCAGCTGCAGCGCTAGGTAGTTGACCTCATCCTCAATTGTTGAGGAGATCATCTGAGGTGGAGTTTTCTGTTTTAATGAAAAGAAAGTCATTGAAGCTAATCCAATAATTTCTTTGCTCATTGCTCATGGTATGTAAGTAAATCCTGAGCTTGAGGTTCTCCCTCTTAAGCTCAGCTATAGAAATAGAGTATGGATATTGAGAAATGACAAGATCCTGAGAACCTTTATAGTGGCCTGACATTAAAGAGTTGTCTGGTCTCAATAGAGAGTGGGTGTAGGTCCAGGACTGTACAAAACCAGATAAAGTTGACTGACCATGCTTACATGGTATATGAAATATAAACCTTTAGGGGGGTTACTTACCTTTTGGTAACCCGACATGGTCCCGTGTGGGCTGGACCAAGGCTCCATGTTGTGTTCTTGAGGGGAAAATTGGACGGTTAATTTAAACTAACTGGGGGCACAGTCTTTACAAGGGCTTTAAGTGTGGGTCAGGCAATTGGCAGTGAACCAGACAATTAACAGTGAACAGTCAACCAGACCCCTGCACTCACCCAGCATCTGCTTCCGCTGCTGTGGTGGAGTGGCAGCCAGAATGGAGGTCGTCCGAGACCTCCATTCTCTCGCACGCTCCCGAATGCCCAGCGGGTGGACAGCAGGACGCGCAGGAGCTGTAGGAGCAGAGGTTGGACGAGGGCCCACGGTCTGGGCGGAGACACACTGGCTGGACGCGTGAGGGATGGCAGCCATGGAGGATCCAGAGGGCTGTGCTGGCAGTTTGATCTCCATGCTGGGCGTGGCACGCCTGACGGACATTCGCTGCCTGTATCTGTTGGTTGGATACACCCGTGGCTGTTTCTTGGGCCGGGCCAGGGCCACATACAGGGGCTTGGTGGCCAGGATGCGTCCATTCATCCCTGCGATGGCCCGGGTGGCCTCCTCAGGGGAGGACAGACACACAAACCCAAAGCCCTTGCTGCGGCCGCGCTCCATCACGACTTTGGCACTGATGATGGTACCAAAGGGAGAGAACTCCTTCCTCAGTCGCATCTCATCAATCTCTTCCTTCAAGTTCTTTATGTAGAGACTGATGCCGGTAACCTGTTTGATTTGGTCGCCCAGCTCGGCCTCTCGTACTCTTCTGGATTTGAAAGGGCCAACAAACACCTTTTTACCGTTGAGGAGCATGCCATTGATCCTCTTGATGGCCCTCTCAGCGTCCTCCGGAGCCTCAAAGTGCACAAAGCCGTAGCCCTTGGAGCCGTTCTCGTCACTCTCCACTTTACAGGAGAGGATGGTGCCGAAGGCGGAGAAGGTGTCATACAGGGCCTGGCTGTCGATGGACTTCTCCAAACCCTTCAGGAAGACGTTCCCAATTCCGTTGTCCCTCAGGGTGCGGTCGCGTCGAGACCACGTGATCCGGAGCTGTCGGCCCATGACTGTTTCATAGCTCAAGGTGTCAAGAGCGCGTTTGGCGTCAGCTGGCTGCTGGAAGTTGACATATGCGTACCTTGAGGAGCGCCTGGTGATCCTGTCTCTACAGACCCGGATAGAATGGATCATCCCCATGGGGCTAAATAAATCACACAGCATGGCCTCTGTCACATCGGGGTGCAGATCCCCAACGTACAGGGAGGCCATGGAGAAGTTAGGAGCACTGGATTGCATTGCATACACCAACCACTTCAAAATGTCACTGACCACTGACAGAGAAAAATGGAACTATGAACTAGAATGTGGCTGTCATAGATTGTGTTCCAATATGATGTCATATCATTGTGACACAATCTGTTACAGTATGGCCAAACTTGAATTCTAGAATTGCCATGACTGACTCAAGTCAAGGAAGAAGTATTCTTATTATGACCTGTGAATTTTTTTTTTATAAAAATAACAAAATTAATATGACTAAGGCAACTAAGCCTACAGAATATATGAAATGCACCAATCATAGTTAAACATTTAAAACCACATACAAAATAATCAATGTATTCCTTATATATACGATGCTGGCACTGTAACCGCACGGTTGGTCTTTGAATCGTGATCAAATCACTGTAATAAAAACTCGACCAAACTCATTCTGTCCCGATTCCCCTCCTTGAATAGAGTGTGTAATTCCGATTATATCCACTGGGTGGCAATGCTGTTGGCAAAATGGGCATGGGGAGTAGAGTGTCAAAATAACGCTCGTTTGGAATGCCCTTCAACATCATTTTCAGGGCTGTCGCATGTCAACAGCCTGTCACAAACTATGGCTAACCATAACCATTGTTAATGAATGAATCCTATATTAACTGAAGCTAAGCTTTCGGAGAGGGAAAGTGATGTGTCCTGATCTCAGACGGTGTGGCAGGCCGGTTGTTTTGGAGTTTTGGTTTTACACGCGCATGTTTCGTTTGCAGTGAGAGTGCAGTTATATTATTTTGCAGTGAGAGTGCAGTTATATTATTTTGCAGTGAGAGTGCAGTTATATTCTTTTGCAGTGAGAGTGCAGTGTTATAGTTTAAGCCAGGAGCGCCTGGGGATGGGGCAGCTATAGGGGGTTTGGGGAGCGTCCCGAGCCATGCTGATGTGTGCATTTGAAATGAAATGATTAATAAAGCCATGTCCTTTTTCTAACGCCTGTGTGGTGTGTGTGTGTTCTGACCCCTGACCCCACCGGTTAATAAAAGGTGGTGGCAGCGCAATTCTCTATTGAACCCAGTAACCAGCTCCTCCCTCTGTTGAACCCAGTAACCAGCTCCTCCCTCTGTTGGGTGCTTCTGGTTCAGTAGGCTACGCCAGATGCAGCATGCTACATCCAGATTGTGCTGCTACATCTAGTGTACTATACAGTATACACTACATATTCCCTAAATTACCCAAACCAGGTCCAGCCTGGTTTATGTGTGTGGCTGGCTTGTTTCTGTTCAGGACTGGTAGGATGGAAGCTAGCCATGTCACTGAAATAGCTGTGAATTGAAATGACATGAAATAATGTCTGATACATTAAGATAGGTCTTGTCGCCTGGACACATCAGTTCCAATGCTTCCAATGCTAATCCAGCACAATAAGAGCGGGATAGTTAGCTCATGGGCTCACAACAACTAGCAGAAGCTTCCATAACATTAATGGTAGCGGTCAGTGGCTAAAGCAGTTACACTGATGATAACATAAAGTCATCCCCACCGGGTCTTGAACCCCGGTCTCCCAGGTGGGAGTCCAATGCTCTGACCAGTGACACCAGAGGCGCTGTAGACACCAGAGGTGCTCTACAGTAGACACCAGAGGCACACCGCTCTACAGTAGTAGGTAGATGTCTCCTTGACAACGCTCGCTTGAAGGGCTGACTGACAGACAGACAGCAGCGCGTAGCTCAAATAGAGCAGCTCCGCTTCGGCTCAAACTGTATTTTCAGATAACGTTAAGTAACGTTAGCAACACAAGGCCAATTTATCATATTCATTTTTTACTTGTCCGATCAGACAACTGCATGAGGCATTCCTCTTGGCCGAACAGAGTTTACTGGTCCCTGGGAAGCGGGGAAAACTGTTAGATTACTACAGGTAGTTTGCCTTGTTCCTTAATCCCCCGGTGTGAATCATGGCTAGCCGGCAATAACCTACCTGACTGGTCTCATCATTCTCCTCTCTCTTCCTCTTCAATAACCTAGCCTACCTGACTGGTCTCATCATTCTCCTCTCTCTTCCTCTTCAATAACCTAGCCTACCTGACTGGTCCCATCATTCTCCTCTCTCTTCCTCTTCAATAACCTAGCCTACCTGACTGGTCTCATCATTCTCCTCTCTCTTCCTCTTCAATAACCTAGCCTACCTGACTGGTCTCATCATTCTCCTCTCTCTTCCTCTTCAATAACCTAGCCTACCTGACTGGTCTCATCATTCTCCTCTCCCTTCCTCTTCAATAACCTAGCCTACCTGACTGGTCTCATCATTCTCCTCTCTCTTCCTCTTCAATAACCTAGCCTACCTGACTGGTCTCATCATTCTCCTCTCTCTTCCTCTTCAAAAATCGTTGTATGCCCATCTGGAAAATGTTATTGATATATTAGGTTATAGGATCCGCTAGTTGTCATCAGGGAAGGTAGGCTAGGCATTTTGAGGAGTAGGCCTAGGTGCCAGCACCAGTGTTTGGCCCAATTCAAACACTGGTTAACACTATGGTAATATTTGAGCATCAATAGCCTACCTATCTTTCGTTGTAACATCATTCTGCTCACTGAAGAAAAAATCCCTTCACGCTTCCGATCACCTCAGCAAGGAGCGGCACAGAGCGCGCGGCCTATAGGCTCTTTATTGAAAATAAATAGTCCTAATGTGGGTGCGACAGTGGTTTTGAAAGCGCATTTAAAGGTAGTTAGTGTTTTACATGTATAAAAATACAAACATCTAACATATAATAGAACAAATGTTCAAGAGAGTGGGGTATCTAGAACAAACAATATACTGTTGGGAACACATCTCAGAAACTTTTTTATTTTAATTATTACAGCACTTAAAGGTATAATATGTTGTATGTGGATTATTTCCCCATCTAGTGTCTAAAGATAAGAACTGCAACAACACAACGTATTGGTTGCCAAATTGCCAGAGAATGCACTGTTTCAGTCATACTGTGATAAGATCTTCACTCTGAGAGGAACATAACGTTACACTAATCAGTAATCACAATCAAGTATTTCAGAGTGCCATGTAATAAGTTACGTTAGATGCAGTAGTTTGGAGATAACGTTAGGTCTGGCTATGCAGATTCCAAGAAAGATAACAATAGCTAGTTAGCTAGCTTACCGGTCTAGTAGAAAAGTAGCCATGTCACCATGCGACTTTATCCCATGAAACTCCATAAACTCCGTTCAACGAGCAAAGGCTGGTTCGATATTTCACATGTGTGTATGGTGCATGTGTCCCAAGATGGCAGAGAAATTGACATTTAAAAAGAACTGGATACAATTGGATACATAACTTTTTGTGTGTTGGTTGTAAGCTGACACACCAAGAAGAGGGAATCCTATTTGTCGCTCCCTTCCTCTTTCCGTCGTGTTATTGACCTGCAGTTCCATTGTTGTTACCACAAGAGGCAGTGGTCCAAGAACATCAAAACAAAAAGACTCCACAGAATTCCCAGGTCAGTGGTGGCTGAGTGGATAGTGCACTGTTTATATTATACCTCCATGTGCGCTGCCTATCACCGGAAGGTTGTGAGTTCAATCCTTGGTGTGGACATACGACATCTCAAGGTATGTGAGAGATAAGGACCTGTTGTCGCATGTCGTTGACAAGCTTCCCCTTATGGTGTCAGAACGATGGCTTATGAATGCGATGTTATTATGTTAAATACAGTAGCCCAGAGGTTAGCACTGGCAGGGCTATTTCAGTTTGATAAAAGGCGTTGTGGTGTTTGAGCACGAGTTGTCGTAGACCTGGTCCAGGGTGATATCCTACAGATAACGCCCTGTTACTCTCAATGCAATTTACCTATGAATGCGCTTCCTCGGCCCGCTCGTCCGAGTCTACAGACAAAACCGTTTCGTTACTCACCAAAGTAAAAACATCGTTGGAAAGATGAAAGCCCTTTCTCCGAGGTCGCTACAGTTTGTAATCCCCCACCTTTCAAATAAAAGGCAAATTTGTACACTTAAATGTCTAATATCCACAGCGCATCGACTGTCTTCTTCTACTGGCGATTCGGCGCTCTCCGCTTTGTTTAGCCTACTCACTGCTGCCGCCCATGTTGGGGATGATGCATTACATTTCATTACATTATTTACATGTTTTATTTACATGTTTTAAAGTTTAAAATTTGCCATAGTTAATAACTCAGCGTAAATGTTCTCTCGCTAATCAGATTCCTCAACGCGAGTCTCTCAACACCATTTAAGATGTAATGCATCATCCTCAACATGGGCGGCATCCCCAACATAAAGTCATCCCCACCGGGAACCCCGGTCTCCTGGGTGGGAGTCCAATGCTCTCACCACTACTCTACTTGTGCAGTGGAGATCAGCAAATTGGTTTTGGTGTCCTTCTTCCAGTCCCTAGTGTGGGTTGGGGTTAGAATAAGGGTTGGGGTTGGGACAGAATCTGACCTATAAGGCAAGGGGTAAAGGTTGGAGTGAAAGGATGAACATGTGGAGGTTTGGGGTATAGTCCCATAAAGTCATCCCCACCGGGTCTTCAACCCCAGTCTCCAGGGTGGGAGTCCAATGCTCTCACCACTACTCTATTTGTGCAGTGGAGATAGGCGGTGGTTTTGGTGTCCTTCTTGATTTTGGTGTGCTGGGACTACTGCCTCTTGTGGTGCCAACAGAGAACTGCAGGCCAACATTGTCCAGAGTGACGGAGAGAGGGAGTGATAACCGGACAACTGCTATACTATACTAACGCTGGCTTACAGCCACGCACAAAAACACATACACAAATCTAGGCTATATTGTTGAAAATATTTATTTCAGTACAACAAATGCAGTATGTAGTAATGTAACGGAATGTATGAGAAAAGCCTAGCACATGTAGATCAAGGTCCAGGTCAAATTACTTTAAAACCTGAGGTCATTCTTTTGCTGGTACGCTGTGCTAGCAAGTGTGCTTCATGTTCTGCTGGAGTGTTACCCAGGATGGTGGGATGTTTTCCAGAGTTCGAGACCTATGTGTGGAGAGCTGTCCTTCTGGTTCCTGGTTGAAGGAAGGTTCTCAAGGGTTCTAAACTTCTGTGTAAAGAGCTGATCTTCTGGATCCTGGTTGAAAGTAAGTTCTCCAGGGTTCTAGACTTCTGTGTGGAGAGCTGTTCTCCTGTCATCGTTCACATCCGTGCTACTCTCTGGTTGGGTCGTACATCAGCACCTCTAATCTCTCCAGCAGTAACAGTGACCCTCTACTGACCTCACTGGACATGCTGAGGAGATCAATTAAAGCAGCGTTGACCTCTGAGAAACGTCCACATTCCCCAGGTGTCCTGTTTCCTCTGTCAGACAGTGCAGACGTGCCCCACATTTGTTGAACAGCTCTGTACCAAAAGTTTGAGCCGACACCAGAGGCCGACACCTACATCATGAGCCGTATGCTGAATGAAGCCATAATAAACAGACATACACCTGCGGTACATAGCTGTTCACCAAATGTTTTACCACTATGAATGCCACCCAGTGTCTGAGCCACCCAGTCCTTTCACAGGCTGGGACACATCTACACTGTCTGACAGGACGCCTGGACAACGTGGACGTGTTCCTCAGAGGTCAACACTGCTTTCAGTGGACTCTTCTACATGCCCAGTGAGGTCAGTAGCAAGGTTATTATAGTTAACGAAAACTAACTAAAAAACGAAAACTAGGTGTGAAAAAACATTTTAGTTAACTGAAATAAAAATAAAAACTAGGCTTTACAAAAAAACGATAACTAACTAAAACTGTATTGTGTGTTTACAAAACTAACTAAAATAAACTAAAATTGTAGAGAAAATGTCCTTAGTTTTAGTCTTTTTCATTTCATACATAAGCCTAGTATTTTGGGTGGATATTAAATCTATCCTCCATTATTTCTTTAGCTGTGCCCCTGCGCAGAAGTAACCTGACGTGCGCCAGATGGTTTGTTTTGCACAGAGTGAAACAACATGAGCTCACGAGATCAGGATGGTCTCACGAGGCTAAAATAAAAACTAATGAAAAAAGCAAAACTATTATAACCCTGGTCAGTGGAGGGTCAATGTTACTGCTGGAGAGATTAGCGGTGCTGATGTACGACCCAACCAGAGAGTAGCACGGATGTGAACGATGCAAGAAGATCAGCTCTCCACACAGTAGTCTAGAACCCTGGAGAACCTACCTTCAATCAGGAACCAGAAGAAGAGCCCTTCACACAGAAGTCTAGAACCCTTGATAACCTTCTTTCAACCAGGAACCAGAAGGACAGCTCTCCACACAGAAGTCTGGAGCTCTGGAAAACATTCCACCAACTCGGGTAACATTCCAGCAGAACATGAAGCACACTTGGTAGCGCAGTGTACTAGCAAAATAATGACCTCAGGTTTTAAAGTAATTTGACTTGAACCTTGATCTAAATGTGCTATGTTAGAAATGTCTAGTGTCAAAGCTAACATGAGAATACAAATGTTTGTATGTGTGTGTGTGTGTGTGTGCACGTGTATGTTTTTGTTCTGTGTGTGTGTGTGTGTCTGTGGGGGGGGGGGGGGTGCAGTTGTTCTGTGTGTGTGTGTGTGTGTGTGTGTGTGTGTGTGTGTGCACTGTCCGCACAGGCAGGCGAACATCCGAAACTGGATCTGTCAAATCTGTCAAAACAGACAATAGTAAGATTTTCAGTGCATTATCCTCGCTGACAGTTTAATTCAGCCCAGAACATTATATAAGATAGATAAATTGATAGATCGATAGAACGACAGACAGACAGACAGACAGACAGACAGACAGACAGACAGATAGACAGACAGACAGACAGACAGACAGACAGACAGACAGACAGATAGATAGATAGATAGATAGATAGATAGATAGATAGATAGATAGATAGATAGATAGATAGACTTTACCAGCTTTTTCTCATCTGAAAGGGCAACACCCAGCTGAATAGTGAAGCTGGAGCTCACTGATGCAGGGTTCAGCTGGACGTTAATGTCCGTCAGATCTGAAATCACAAAATTAATATTGTTTAACCTGCAAAATGGAAAGCATCAAAAAACAAATAGCTGTCCAGGCTGTTTTGACCTCACCCCATTCCTGTCTACGAGTACTTCGTCCAGAGCCTTTCAGAGCACGGGTGGAGGAGCAGGAGTGTCGTGTCTGTCTCTCCGTCCTCAGAGGCTTGTCCTCCTCCTTCAGCGCCAGGCCCATCGGTGGAGTTGAGGCAGCTGGGGCGACACTCTCCCTGAGGTGATGGAGGCTCAGCTTGGCCTCCAGCTGCAGCGCTAGGTCGTTGACCTCCTCCTCGATTGTTGGGGAGGCCTTCAGAGGTGGAGTGGGTTTAGTGGCACCAACGGTGTGAGGCGTTGTGCTGGCAGGTCCACTGGCAGGAGGAGGGTTAGCCCCAGCCTGCTCCCTGACCAGAGGGTTAGCCCCAGCCTGCTCCCTGACCAGAGGGTTAGCCCCAGCCTGCTCCCTGACCAGAGGGTTAGCCCCAGCCTGCTCCCTGACCAGAGGGTTAGCCCTAGCCTGCTCCCTAGCCAGAGGGTTAGCCCCAGCCTGCTCCCTGACCAGAGGGCAGCTCAACACAAGCTTGGCCTCCATCTGAAGTGCCAAGTTGTTGACCTCCTCCAAGAGTGTTGGAGAGGCCATCACAGTTGGAGCAGGCTTAAGGGCACTCACAGGAGCACGGATGTAGGAGCAGGAGTGCCCTGTCTGTCTGTCCTTCCTCAGAGGCCTGCCCTCTGCCTCTATTGCCAGGCCAATTGTTGCAGTGGATGTAGGGGCAACACAAGGCCAAAAACCCATCTTCCCACTCTCCCTGAGGCGAGGGGGGCTCAGCTTGGCCTCCAGCTGAAGTGCCAAGTCGTTGACCTCCTCCTCGAGTGTTGGAGAGGCCATCACAGGGGGAGCAGGCTTAAGGGCACTCACAGGAGCACGGATGTAGGACCAGGAGTGCCCTGTCTCTCTGTCCTTCCTCAGAGGCCAGCCCTCTGCCTCCAGTGCCAGGCCAGTAGGTGGAGTTGGCGCAGGGGCAACACAAGGCCAAAATCCCATCTTCCCACTCTCCCTTGGGCGAGGGGGGCTCAGCTTGGCCTCCAGCTGCAGCGCTAGGTCGTTGACCTCATCCTCAATTGTTGAGGAGATCATCTGAGGTGGAGTTTTCTGTTTTAATGAAAAGAAAGTCATTGAAGCTAATCCAATAATTTCTTTGCTCATTGCTCATGGTATGTAAGTAAATCCTGAGCTTGAGGTTCTCCATCTTAAGCTCAGCTATAGCAATAGAGTATGGATATAGAGAAATGACAAGATCCTGAGAACCTTTATAGTGGCCTGACATTAAAGAGTTGTCTGGTCTCAATAGAGAGTGGGTGTAGGTCCAGGACTGTACAAAACCAGATAAAGTTGACTAACTATGCTTACATGGTATATGAAATGTAAACCTTTAGGGGGGTTACTTACCTTTTGGTAACCCGACATGGTCCCGTGTGGGCTGGACCAAGGCTCCATGTTGTGTTCTTGAGGGGAAAATTGGACAGTTAATTGAAATTAACTGGGGGCACAGTCTTTACAAGGGCTTTAAGTGTGGGTCAGGCAATTGGCAGTGAACCAGACAATTAACAGTGAACAGTCAACCAGACCACTACACTCACCCAGCATCTGCTTCCGCTGCTGTGGTGCAGTGGCAGCCAGAATTGAGGTCGTCCGAGACCTCCATTCTCTCGCACGCTCCCGAATGCCCAGCGGGTAGACAGCAGGACGCGCAGGAGCTGTAGGAGCCGAGGTTGGACGAGGGCCCGTGGTCTGGGCGGAGACACACTGGATGGACGCGTGAGGGATGGCAGCCATGGAGGATCCAGAGGGCTGTGCAGGCAGTTTGATCTCCATGCTGGGCGTGGCACGCCTGACGGACATTCGCTGCCTGTATCTGTTGGTTGGATACACCCGTGGCTGTTTCTTGGGCCGGGCCAGGGCCACATACAGGGGCTTGGTGGCCAGGATGCGTCCGTTCATCCCTGCGATGGCCCGGGTGGCCTCCTCAGGGGAGGACAGACACACAAACCCAAAGCCCTTGCTGCGGCCGCGCTCCATCACGACTTTGGCACTGATGATGGTACCAAAGGGAGAGAACTCCTTTCTCAGTCGCATCTCATCAATCTCTTCCTTCAAGTTCTTTATGTAGAGACTGATGCCGGTACACTGTTTGATTTGGTCGCCCAGCTCGGCCTCTCGTACTCTTCTGGATTTGAAAGGGCCAACAAACACCTTTTTTCCGTTGAGGAGCATGCCATTGATCCTCTTGATGGCCCTCTCAGCGTCCTCCGGAGCCTGAAAGTGCACAAAGCCGTAGCCCTTGGAGCCGTTCTCGTCACTCTCCACTTTACAGGAGAGGATGGTGCCGAAGGCGGAGAAGGTGTCATACAGGGCCTGGCTGTCGATGGACTTCTCCAAACCCTTCAGGAAGACTTTCCCAATTCCGTTGTCCCTCAGGGTGCGGTCGCGTCGAGACCACGTGATCCGGAGCTGTCGGCCCATGACTGTTTCATAGCTCAAGGTGTCAAGAGCGCGTTTGGCGTCAGCTGGCTGCTGGAAGTTGACATATGCGTACCTTGAGGAGCGCCTGGTGATCCTGTCTCTACAGACCCGGATAGAATGGATCATCCCCATTGGGCTAAATAAATCACACAGCATGGCCTCTGTCACATCGGGGTGCAGATCCCCAACGTACAGGGAGGCCATGGAGAAGTTAGGAGCACTGGATTGCATTGCATACACCAACCACTTCAAAATGTCACTGACCACTGACAGAGAAAAATGTAACTATGAACTAGAATGTGGCTGTCATAGATTGTGTTCCAATATGATGTCATATCATTGTGACACAATCTGTTACAGTATGGCCAAACTTGAATTCTAGAATTGCCATGACTGACTCAAGTCAAGGAAGAAGTATTAACTATTTATATAGTTAGGTTAAATAAGTTTCTTATCATGACCTGTGCAAAAGATTTAATACAAATAACAAAATGAATATGACTAAGGCAACTAAGCCTACAGAATATATGAAATGCACCAATCATAGTTAAACATTTAAAACCACATACAAAATAATCAATGTATTCCTTATATATACAATGCTGGCACTGTAACCGCACGGTTGGTCTTTGAATCGTGATCAAATCACTGTAATAAAAACTCGACCAAACTCATTTTGTCCTGATTCCCCTCCTTGAATAGAGTGTGTAATTCCGATTATATCCACTGGGTGGCAATGCTGTAAAATGGGCATGGGGAGTAGAGTGTAAAAATAACGCTCGTTTGGAATGCCCTTCAACATCATTTTCAGGGCTGTCGCATGTCAACAGCCTGTCACAAACTATGGCTAACCATAACCATTGTTAATGAATGAATCCTATATTAACTGAAGCTAAGCTTTCGGAGAGGGAAAGTGGTGTCCTGATCTCAGACGGTGTGGCAGCCTAACACAATCAGGTTGCAGCAATGTTGCAGAAACGTGCGATTTAGACTTTTGTATGGTCCACTCAACGTCAAGTTAAACGTGCATGCAACGGAAACGCGGTATCTGCACACAAGTTGCTGCAACGTGCAGATCCAACGTGTCTGCAACGTGCCTGCAATGTGCACACAACGTTGTGATTTCCGTGAGGATTTCGATGTATATGGCTGCAGCGTTGTATACACGTTTATATATTACTGTTGCTGCAACGTGGTCTACACTTCCGTTGGCTACATTTATAATTTGCATTACAAAACAAATCGTCTCCTTGCACAAGCTCCACTACTTCCTGAAACTCTACAGGCATATTTCTTTACCGTCCTATACTATTGGATAGCAATTGCGATGAATCCGGTGTGCAGCACACCTGATCAATCACTTCCATCCACTAGTATAGGACAGGAAAGAAATACGCCTGTAGAGTGTCAGGAAGTAGTGGTGCTTGTGCAAAGAGCCTATTAATGTCAATGCAGCAAGCAAAATTATGGTACAAAAGTTATGACACAACACCATTAACAGTTAAGAACAATTTATTTTATTAAAAAAGTACACACAATGTCTGGCCTGCAACATGATAAACAAGTTTTAAAAACAAAAAGGATTTAAAAAAAACAAACAAAAAAACAGTTATTTACAAAAAAATGACAGGCTGTGCTCAGATAGGCTGGGGGGGGGGGGGGGGGGCTGTGCTCAGATGGGCTGCGGGTGGGCGTCAGATGGGCTGGGGGGCAGCTAGGAAGGGAAGTCTTCCTCATGGGAACGCTGGGCTGTGCTCAGATGGACTGTGCTTGGATGGGCTGTGCTCTGGCGGGCTTCTGCAGATACCTAAAGACATAATGAAATGGCCGTAAATACACAACGCACATACATGCACAAAAAAGTGGTACACAATCTTTGGAACCATGCAGTGTCACTGGGTAGGAGAAGCCAAAAAAAAAAGACATCACTTACCCTTCTGCATTTAGCAGGGGCATGTTTTAATGTCTCCTGCAGCCGGGCGGCCACCTCCGCCATCGTAGCCTTCGGCATGAAGACGATAACTGCACCTTTAAGTTATCAAGAAAGGTAATGGTTTCAATTCACATCGGTCATGGAACAAAGACAATGTATTAAAAAATATTAAAAATATGAACCATTTCTTACGTGTTAGAACATTGAAAAGTGTCATACTCTTCAGTGGCTTCTTCCCCTTCTTCCCGTGCACACTGTAGGCGCTCCACACCGCATGTGTGGCAACAGCTGACAGCACCCGCCGGACTGTGTCCGCCAAGTCTCTGCCACCAATGGCACCTAGGTATTGTGTCTGCAAAACAAAGACAGTCATTTACTGTACCCTTCCCTGCACTGCAAAAATAAGACAAAGTTCCGCCCTGCAGACACTCACCATCTTCCTCTGATGTTCCCGGTCCTTCAACCTGGCCTCAAAGACCTGCAGCTCCTCGTCCGTTTGGGCAGGGTTCAGTACATCCAGCACTTCTCCCTGGGCTCCAGACTCCCCAGGCCGCATGCTCTGGGCCAGTTCCCTCACACTCTGTGCAAGCTCACGGAGTTGCTCCCGCAAGTCTGAGAACTGCTGATGTACAGACCTCTGGAAATCTAGATAAACACAGATGTGGCTATAAGTACATTGACATAAAACTAAATGAAACTCAAAATATATCCCTGCATGCAACATGAAGTAGTTCCATACCAGCATCTGCAGAGCAGCATCGATTCGGTAGAGGGGTACATGGAGTCAATGGTGCTGGAGCCGTTTTCTTGGGCGACGGCATCACAGACCTAACTGAAAAACAAAAGGGATAAAGGAAAGGGATTAGCAGGAAACTGTATGGTGTTGGCAGCATGTTTTGGCTTCTGGCATTTGAAGGAAAATAAATTAAGACATTAACAGGTAGACATCACAACACCACAGCAGTACATGCCACTCTTACCTGGTCTGGCTGGGGTGCTATACATGGGGCCTGGGCTCATGTGGTTTTCGCTCACAGGGGATGAGCTCGGAAAATCTGCAAGATGAGTAAAATGGTATTCAATCTAAAAAAGCCAATCACAGAGCTAACTGAAAACCTAAAGGGATTAGCAGGAAACTTTATGGTGTTGGCTTTGGCTTCTGGCATTTGGAGGGAAACTAAATAAAGACATGACAGGTAGACACCACAACACCACAGCAGTACATGCCCCTCTTACCTGGTCTGGCTGGGGTGCTATACCTGGGGTCTGGGCCCCGCTCGCTCACATGGGACGAGCTTGGAAAATCTGCAAGATGAGTAAAATGGTATTCAAAATAAATAAAAAATAGTCCAACTATCAGTGTGCAGTAGGCATAGACATTTCATTTCAACACAAACATGCATACCTGGATTGTACAGCACACGTGGATTGTACTGGACAGCCGGCAGAGGCCTTTCAACTCCGGCACCTGGCATACTGTCTTTGGCCTGCATTGTGGGGACCAATGGCTGCCTGGGGCTTGGAATATCTAGTGGAATATCAGTATATTAGCTCAGATTACTCGATTTCAAAAGTACTACTCTTTTGGGACTGTTGAATGCACTTTAGTATATTACCTTCGTCACTGGAGTGATAGCGCGTGTTGCGCCGTCTCTTTCGAACGTCTTGGCACTCGTCCATTGACGACTGCTGCGCAAAGACCTTTGCCATGAGCCTGGCACCTTCGTAATGATCTGTGTGCATAAAGTACCATAATCAATTCATTTCAGCCATCCTTTTTCCTCAGAATAATGAGTCATGATATTTCCCCCCCCCCATCAGTATTTTTTAACAGCTTAAAATGCAAACAGTACCAGTTGTGGACTTTGGAAAAACCCGGACTCTGTGGAGCGCCCAGCCAGGGTTAGGTTCCACACAGCTCTTTATCCGTTGGCTGACTTTGTTCATTGGCCAGGAACACATCTGCAACTGTGAGTGAAACCATGTTAGTACCCGCTTCCCTGTACAATTGAAAAGTAGCACACCAATCAGAAACATTGTTCACACAAACATGTTCTTACCCCATCCTTTTTGGAGAGCCAGGATACTGGGACAACCGACACAGTGTCCTCCCCCAGAAACTCCACACTGCAATACAGTCTGCCCAATAAACAAAAAAATATTAAGGTTATAAACACATAAGGACCCTATGGGAAAGTAGGCAGAGGGGAAGAAGCGACTAAAACAACAATTCAACAAGTCATTACAGCCGATAAGTAATTAGTGACACGCCACTATTCTATACTATTCTTTTTTTTTTAATTCTCTGCCGGCATCTGCCCAGGACAGATGCGGTCAATCATCAGTGTGGGAAACATGAAGCTAGTTTAGGCATTAGCCACTGCAGTGCACAGATTAAATGTATAAGGCCCGTGAATCACGCGTTACTACTCGCAGTTTTAAGAGGAACGCCTGTTTTTGACTCGTGAACTCCAACAATACACACCGATACTACTAATGTGGCAAACAAAGCTGCCTCCATCTTTGTTTCGAGCTAACGTTATTGTCCATGGTACCCCGCTTACCTCGTGGGTGGCATCGTTCTCAGTCTCCCACTTTCCAGACAAATGGAAAATATATAAAGCATTATCTTGGCTTCGCCTTCACTGTTGCCTATGTAATATTAGCCTAAGATTCGTGATGGCCTTAGAAAGCCTGACACGAGCGAGCTCCCAACGTGAGTCTCAAATTCAGCAGAGTCAAACAAACAAACAAACAATTCACATTTCCCTCAGTCCAGCGGCCATTTTAGAGTAACGTTAACTAACACAAACTACCAGCTCAGACCGTTCGCTTATGTTTCTGCAAATGTTCGCGGCGAACACAAAGCCAGCAGTAACAGAAAAAAGGTTTGCAGTAGTTTGTCGGAGTATTTGCAATAATGTCTAAACGTTAGCCAAGTTCGGGCCTTGACTTAGCTAGCTAACACTAGGTAGCGTGCTAGCTAGCATTAGCTAACGTTAGCTAGCTATCATTAGGCTTCCAATTCCTGAACTTAGTTTAGCATGCAGGTTATGAGTTACTTCTGTTTACTTAAATACTATATTACCGGTAAGTAAATAAATAAATAGCTAAACCAACAGTCAAATCAATGTAATTTGATGAGAAAAAAACCCTGAGGTGACGTTAGCTAGATAACTTACCAGAGATGAAGTGCGCACCACACACAAAAAAGTGTTTGTTGGTCCCCAATCTGTTCTCTTTATGGCTTTAAACCACAGCTTTCGACGGTTCCTCTGAAAAGGGTGACATCTCGAGGGGATGCTGAAGAATCTGAGGCCATCATCTTGTCCTTTTCTGTTTGTACAGTTCACAGCAGCTTTGAGGCATAATTAGCTACATGAAACGGAGCTCCTGGCTACTGTGGCGAGTTCGTTTGCCTTTTTACCGAGAGGCTGCGTGCTCACTCTGCTGTGACGTAGCGGCGAACCCATCTATAGGGAGGGAAAGTAATCTCATCGCCCCCTAGTGGAAGCGTCCCATAATACCGAGAGAATGAATGGGATTTCTCGACGAAATGATATCTTGGTCGACACCGAAAAGTTAGTCGAATTTTTTTTAATTAATGAAAAAGCATTCAATTTATAACAAACAGGGAAATATACAATCAATAACATTTCTAAGATGAGTTATTAACCTCAACATACAGTACAATATGAAGGATATAGGCTAAAATTAAAAAAATAATAATAATACAGGAGCAGTTTGGCAAAGAATCCTGCCTACTTTAACTGTGAACCAGCAAGCAGTGACGTCACGGGATAGCCCGATTGCTAGCCTAATAGGACTGTAATACAACGTTGCAGGGACCCATGTTGCCAATGTTTCTGCAACGTTGCAGTAAAGTCTAATTAGACTTAGGAGGGTAAAGTTATTTCCAACCATAGATGGACGTTGTCACAACATCGCCTGATGGTAACGTTGCAACTTACCTAAGTACAACTTATGTGCAACGTTGCTGCAACCCACTGTGTTAGTAGGGGTAGTCTTCTTCTGTGGTGGTGGCGGTGCTTTAAAGCTTCAACACAGCATTTGTTAAAATAGACCCTTTTGCTTAGGTAAGTGAAGTTTCATGTTTATCTGACACTTGTAAATATGAGCGCCTCTCCTAACTAGGCCGACACCGATTTATTTTGACGGAAAAGTGAATGGACCAGCAAAGGACTGTTGTCTGCATTCTTGAAACAGTAGCAGAGGAAGACAGACGAAATCGCCATTATTAAGTGTACGGACTGGACTGAGGAAATCATCAGAAATGCCTGCGTTTGCGGTGCCCATTTTCATCATCATCATCTTCATCCGCTTATCCAGGTTCGGGTCGCGGAGGCAGCAGCTCCAGCAGGGGGCCCCAGAATCTTTAGCCGCTCACAGGCCAGTGCGGAGATGTAGTCCCGCCACCTAGTCCTGGGTCTACCCCGCGGCCTCCTCCCAGCCGGACACGCCTGGAACACCTCCCTAGGGAGGCGCCCAGGAGGCATCCTCACTATATGCCCGAACCACCTCAACTGGCTCCTTTCGACGCAAAGGAGCAGCGGCTCTACTCAGAGTCTCTCCCGGATGACTGAACTTCTCACCCGATCTCTCAGGGAGACCCCAGCCACCCTCCGGAGAAAACTCATTTCGGCCGCTTGTATCCATGCCCATTTTATATCAGGTAAATTATTTTGACTACCTGGTTTCACTGGAATGTCTGGTTGAAATGTAGCCCTTCTCAGTCCTGTTGTCGCATTCCGCTCGCTCATGCCAGACAACAGTCCTTTGCTGGTCCATTCACTTTTCCGTCAAAATAAATCGGTGATTTAATAATCCAACTAACTAATCCAATCTAATATCCACAGCGCATCGACTGTCTTCTTCTACTGGTGATTCGGCGCTCTCCGCTTTGTTTAGCCTACTCACTGCTGCCGCCCATGTTGGGGATGATGCATTACATTACATTACATTATTTACATGTTTTATTTACATGTTTTAAAGTTTAAAATTTGCCATAGTTAATAACTCAGTGTAAATGTTCTCTCGCTAATCAGATACCTCAACGCGAGTCTCTCAACACCATTTAAGATGTAATGCATCATCCCCAACATGGGCGGCATCCCCAACATAAAGTCATCCCCACCGGGAACCCCGGTCTCCTGGGTGGGAGTCCAATGCTCTCACCACTACTCTACTTGTGCAGTGGAGATCAGCAAATTGGTTTTGGTGTCCTTCTTCCAGTCCCTAGTGTGGGTTGGGGTTAGAATAAGGGTTGGGGTTGGGACAGAATCTGACCTATAAGGCAAGGGGTAAAGGTTGGAGTGAAAGGATGAACATGTGGAGGTTTGGGGTATAGTCCCATAAAGTCATCCCCACCAGGTCTTGAACCCCAGTCTCCAGGGTGGGAGTCCAATGCTCTCACCACTACTCTATTTGTGTAGTGGAGATCGGCGGTGGTTTTGGTGTCCTTCTTGATTTTGGTGTGCTGGGACTACTGCCTCTTGTGGTGCCAACAGAGAACTGCAGGCCAACATTGTCCAGAGTGATGGAGGGAGGAAGTGATAACTGGACAAATGCTATACTATACTAACGCTAGCTTACAGCCACGCACAAAAACACACACAAATGTAGGCTATATTGTTGAAAATATTTATTTCAGTACAACAAATGCAGTATGTAGTAATGTAACGGAATGTATGTTAGCACTGTATGTATCATACATGTGTGTATGTGTGTATGTATGTACATCTGTATGTATGTACGTTGTGCTAGCAAGTGTGCTTCATGTTCTGCTGGAGTGTTACCCAGGATGGTGGGATGTTTTCCAGAGTTCGAGACCTCTGTGTGGAGAGCTGTCCTTCTGGTTCCTGGTTGAAGGAAGGTTCTCAAGGGTTCTAGACTTCTGTGTAAAGAGCTGATCTTCTGGATCCTGGTTGAAAGTAGGTTCTCCAGGGTTCTAGACTTCTGTGTGGAGAGCTGTTCTCCGGTCATCGTTCACATCCGTGCTACTCTCTGGTTGGGTCGTACATCAGCACCTCTAATCTCTCCAGCAGTAACATTGACCCTCTACTGACCTCACTGGACATGCTGAGGAGATCAATTAAAGCAGCGTTGACCTCTGAGAAACACGTCCACATTCCCCAGGTGTCCTGTTTCCTCTGTCAGACAGTGCAGACGTGTCCCAGCCTGTGAAAGGACTGGGAGACTCAGAAAACATTTGTTGAACAGCTCTGTACCAAAAGTTTGAGCCGACACCAGAGGCTGACACCTACATCACGAGCCGTATGCTGAATGAAGCCATAATAAAAAGACATACACCCGCGGTACATAGCTGTTCACCAAATGTTTTCCCACTATGAATGCCAACCAGTGTCTGAGCCACCCAGTCCTTTCACAGGCTGGGACACATCTACACTGTCTGACAGGACGCCTGGACTACGTGGACGTGTTCCTCAGAGGTCAACACTGCTTTCAGTGTAATCTTCTACATGCCCAGTGAGGTCAGTAGCAAGGTTATTATAGTTAACGAAAACTAACTAAAAAACGAAAACTAGGTGTGAAAAAACATTTTAGTTAACTGAAATAAAAATAAAAACTAGGCTTTACAAAAAAACGATAACTAACTAAAACTGTATTGTGTGTTTACAAAACTAACTAAAATAAACTAAAATTGTAGAGAAAATGTACTTAGTTTTAGTCTTTTTCATTTCATACATAAGCCTAGTATTTTGGTTGGATATTAAATCTATCCTCCATGTTCTTTAGCTGTGCCCCTGCGCAGGAGTAACCTGACGTGCGCCAGATGGTTTGTTTCGCACAGAGTGAAACAACATGAGCTCACGAGATCAGGATGGTCTCACGAGGCTAGCGCAGAAAAAAAAGACTAAAACTAATACTGAAACTAATAATAAAAACTAAACTAAAGCTAAGCATTATCAAAAAATAAAAACTAAACTAAACTAGCAAATCTGCTTTAAAAACTAATTAAAACTAAACTGAAATTGAACACAAAAAGTTAAAACGATATAAAAATAAAAACTAATGAAAAAAGCAAAACTATTATAACCCTGGTCAGTAGAGGGTCAATGTTACTGCTGGAGAGATTAGTGGTGCTGATGTACGACCCAACCAGAGAGTAGGACGGACGTGAACGATGCCAGGAGAACAGCTCTCCACATAGTAGTCTAGAACCCCGGAGAACCTACCTTCAAACAGGAACCAGAAGAAGAGCCCTTCACACAGAAGTCTAGAACCCTTGAGAACCTTCTTTCAACCAGGAACCAGAAGGACAGCTCTCCACACAGAAGTCTGGAGCTCTGGAAAACATTCCACCAACTCGGGTAACATTCCAGCAGAACATGAAGCACACTTGGTAGCGCAGTGTACTAGCAAAATAATGACCTCAGGTTTTAAAGTAATTTGACTTGAACCTTGATCTAAATGTGCTATGTTAGAAATGTCTAGTGTCAAAGCTAACATGAGAATACAAATGTTTGTATGTGTGTGTGTGTGTGTGCACGTGTATGTTTTTGTTCTGTGTGTGTTTGTGTGTCTGTGGGGGGGGGGGGTGCAGTTGTTCTGTGTGTGTGTGTGTGTGTGTGTGTGTGTGTGTGTGTGTGTGTGTGTGTGTGCACTGTCCACACAGGCAGGCGAACATCCGAAACTGGATCTGTCAAATCTGTCAAAACAGACAATAGTAAGATTTTCAGTGCATTATCCTCACTGACAGTGTAATTCAGCCCAGAACATTATATCAGATAGATAAATTGATAGATCGATAGAACGACAGACAGACAGACAGACAGACAGACAGACAGATAGATAGATAGATAGATAGATAGATAGATAGATAGATAGATAGATAGATAGATAGATAGATAGATAGATAGACTTTACCAGCTTTTTCTCATCTGAAAGGGCAACACCCAGCTGAATAGTGAAGCTCGAGCTCACTGATGCAGGGTTCAGCTGGACGTTAATGTCCGTCAGATCTGAAATCACAAAATTAATATTGTTTAACCTGCAAAATGGAAAGCATCAAAAAACAAATAGCTGTCCAGGCTGTTTTGACCTCACCCCATTCCTGTCTACGAGTACTTCGTCCAGAGCCTTTCAGAGCACGGGTGGAGGAGCAGGAGTGTCGTGTCTGTCTCTCCGTCCTCAGAGGCTTGTCCTCCTCCTTCAGCACCAGGCCCATCGGTGGAGTTGAGGCAGCTGGGGCGACACTCTCCCTGAGGTGATGGAGGCTCAGCTTGGCCTCCAGCTGCAGCGCTAGGTCGTTGATCTCCTCCTCGATTGTTGGGGAGGCCTTCAGAGGTGGAGTGGGTTTAGTGGCACCAACGGTGTGAGGCGTTGTGCTGGCAGGTCCACTGGCAGGAGGAGGGTTAGCCCCAGCCTGCTCCCTGACCAGAGGGTTATCCCCAGCCTGCTCCCTGACCAGAGGGCAGCTCAACACAAGCTTGGCCTCCATCTGAAGTGCCAAGTTGTTGACCTCCTCCTCGAGTGTTGGAGAGGCCATCACAGGTGGAGCAGGCTTAAGGGCACTCACAGGAGCACGGATGTAGGAGCAGGAGTGCCCTGTCTGTCTGTCCTTCCTCAGAGGCCTGCCCTCTGCCTCCAGTGCCAGGTCAGTAGATGGAGTTGGCGCAGGGGCAACACAAGGCCAAAATCCCATCTTCCCACTCTCCCTTGGGCGAGGGGGGCTCAGCTTGGCCTCCAGCTGCAGCGCTAGGTCGTTGACCTCCTCCTCAATTGTTGAGGAGATCATCTGAGGTGGAGTTTTCTGTTTTAATGAAAAGAAAGTAATTGAAGCTAATCCAATAATTTCTTTGCTCATTGCTCATGGTATGTAAGTAAATCCTGAGCTTGAGGTTCTCCATCTTAAGCTCAGCTATAGAAATAGAGTATGGATATAGAGAAATGACAAGATCCTGAGAACCTTTATAGTGGCCTGACATTAAAGAGTTGTCTGGTCTCAATAGAGAGTGGGTGCAGGACTGTACAAAACCAGATAAAGTCGACTAACTATGCTTACATGGTATATGAAATGTAAACCTTTAGGGGGGTTACTTACCTTTTGGTAACCCGACATGGTCCCATGTGGGCTGGACCAAGGCTCCATGTTGTGTTCTTGAGGGGAAAATTGGACAGTTAATTTAAATGAACTGGGGGCACAGTCTTTACAAGGGCTTTAAGTGTGGGTCAGGCAATTGGCAGTGAACCAGACAATTAACAGTGAACAGTCAACCAGACCACTACACTCACCCAGCATCTGCTTCCGCTGCTGTGGTGGAGTGGCAGCCAGAATGGAGGTCGTCCGAGACCTCCATTCTCTCGCACGCTCCCGAATGCCCAGCGGGTAGACAGCAGGACGCGCAGGATCTGTAGGAGCAGAGGTCGTCCGAGACCTCCATTCTCTCGCACGCTCCCGAATGCCCAGCGGGTAGACAGCAGGACGCGCAGGAGCTGTAGGAGCCGAGGTTGGACGAGGGCCCATGGTCTGGGCGGAGACACACTGGATGGACGCGTGAGGGATGGCAGCCATGGAGGATCCAGAGGGCTGTGCAGGCAGTTTGATCTCCATGCTGGGCGTGGCACGCCTGACGGGCATTCGCTGCCTGTATCTGTTGGTTAGATACACCCGTGGCTGTTTCTTGGGCCGGGCCAGGGCCACATACAGGGGCTTGGTGGCCAGGATGCGTCCGTTCATCCCTGCGATGGCCCGGGTGGCCTCCTCAGGGGAGGACAGACACACAAACCCAAAGCCCTTGCTGCGGCCGCGCTCCATCACGACTTTGGCGCTGATGATGGTACCAAAGGGAGAGAACTCCTTCCTCAGTCGCATCTCATCAATCTCTTCCTTCAAGTTCTTTATGTAGAGACTGATGCCGGTCCCAATTCCGTTGTCCCTCAGGGTGCGGTCGCGTCGAGACCACGTGATCCGGAGCTGTCGGCCCATGACGTTGTCGTAGCTCAAGGTGTCAAGAGCACGTTTGGCGTCAGCTGGCTGCTGGAAGTTGACATATGCGTACCTTGAGGAGCGCCTGGTGATCCTGTCTCTACAGACCCGGATAGAATGGATCATCCCCATGGGGCTAAATAAATCACACAGCATGGCCTCTGTCACGTCGGGGTGCAGATTCCCAACGTACAGGGAGGCCATGGAGAAGTTAGGAGCACTGGATTGCATTGCATACACCAACCACTTCAAAATGTCACTGACCACTGACAGAGAAAAATGGAACTATGAACTAGAATGTGGCTGTCATAGATTGTGTTCCAATATGATGTCATATCATTGTGACACAATCTGTTACAGTATGGCCAAACTTGAATTCTAGAATTGCCATGACTGACTCAAGTCAAGGAAGAAGTATTAACTATTTATATAGTTAGGTTAAATACGTTTCTTGTGCAAAAAAGAAATTTAAAATAACAAAATGAATGACTAAGGCAACTAAGCCTACAGAATATATGAAATGCACCAATCATAGTTAAACATTTAAAACCACATACAAAATAATCAATGTATTCCTTATATATACGATGCTGGCACTGTAACCGCACGGTTGGTCTTTGAATCGTGATCAAATCACTGTAATAAAAACTCGACCAAACTCATTGTCCTGATTCCCCTCCTTGAATAGAGTGTGTAATTCCGATTATATCCACTGGGTGGCAATGCTGTAAAATGGGCATGGGGAGTAGAGTGTCAAAATAACGCTCGTTTGGAATGCCCTTCAACATCATTTTCAGGGCTGTCGCATGTCAACAGCCTGTCACAAACTATGGCTAACCATAACCATTGTTAATGAGTGAATCCTATATTAACTGAAGCTGAGCTTTCGGAGAGGGAAAGTGATGTGTCCTGATCTCAGACGGTGTGGCAGGCCGGTTGTTTTGGAGTTTTGGTTTTACACGGGCATGTTTCGTTTGCAGTGAGAGTGCAGTTATATTATTTTGCAGTGCAGTTATATTATTTTGCAGTGAGAGTGCAGTTATATTATTTTGCAGTGCAGTTTATATTATTTTGCAGTGAGAGTGCAGTGTTATAATTGAAGCCTGGAGCGCCTGGGGATGGGGCAGCTATAGGGGGTTTGGGGAGCGTCCCGAGCCATGCTGATGTGTGCATTTGAAATGAAATGATTAATAAAGCCATGTCCTTTTTCTAACGCCTGTGTGTGTGTGTGTGTTCTGACGCCGGACCCCACCGGTTAATAAAAGGTGGTGGCAGCGCAATTCGCTATTGAACCCAGTAACCAGCTCCTCCCTCTGTTGGGTGCTTCTGGTTCTTTTCAGTAGGCTACGCCAGATGCAGCATGCTACATCCAAATTGTGCCTGCTACATCTGGTGTACTATACAGTATACACTACATATTCCCCAAATTACCCAAACCAGGTCCAGCCTGGTTTATGTGCGTGGCTGGCTTGTTTCTGTTCAGGACTGGTAGGATGGAAGCTAGTCATGCCACTGAAATAGCTGTGAATTGAAATGACATGAAATAATGTCTGATAAATGAAGATAGGTCTTGTCGCCTGGACACATCAGTTCCAATGCTTCCAATGCTAATCCAGCACAATAAGAGCGGGATAGTTAGCTCATGAGCTCACAACAACTAGCAGCAGCTTCCATAACATTAATGGTAGCGGTCAGTGGCTAAAGCCGTTACACTGATGATAACATAAAGTCATCCCCACCGGGTCTTGAACCCCGGTCTCCCAGGTGGGAGTCCAATGTTCTGACCAGTGACACCAGAGGCGCTCTACAGTAGACACCAGAGGCGCGCCGCTCTATAGTAGACACCAGAGGCGCTCTACAGTAGACACCAGAGGCACACCGCTCTACTGTAGACACCAGAGGCGCTGTAGACACCAGAGGCGCTCTATAGGGAGGCACGCCGCTCTACAGTAGACACCAGAGGCGTGGCGCTTTATAGTAGACTACAGTAGACACCAGAGACACGCCGCTCTACAGTAGTAGGTAGATGTCTCCTTGACAACGCTCGCTTGAAGGGCTGACTGACGGACAGACAGCAGCGCGTAGCTCAAATGGAGCAGCTCCGCTTCGGCTCAAACTGTATTTTCAGATAACGTTAAGTAACGTTAGCAACACAAGGCCTATTTATCATATTCATTTTTTACTTGTCCGATCAGACAACTGCATGAGGCATTCCTCTTGGCCGAACAGAGTTTACTGGTCCCTGGGAAGCGGGCAAAACTGTTAGCCTACAGGTAGTTTGCCTTGTTCCTTAATCCCCCCGATGTGAATCATGGCTAGCCGGCAATAACCTACCTGACTGGTCTCATCATTCTCCTCTCTCTTCCTCTTCAATAACCTAGCCTACCTGACTGGTCTCATCATTCTCCTCTCTCTTCCTCTTCAAAAATCGTCGTATGCCCATCTGGAAAATTGTATTGATATATTAGGATCCGCTAGTTGTCATCAGGGAATTATAAAACCAAAGGCTTTACCAACGTGCTTGAGATGGGCAGGAGCTGTCGGCACGTCTAACTGTAGCTATACTGTAACTGCACTTAGATTATTAACATAAATGTATTTTAGACAGTAGGTTAGGCATTTTGAGGAGTAGGCCTAGGTGCCAGCACCAGTGTTTGGTCCAATTCAAACACTGGTTAACACTATGGTAATATTTGAGCATCAATATCCTACCTATCTTTCATTGTAACATCATGCCGCTCACTGAAGAAAAAATCCCTTCACGCTTCCGATCACCTCAGCAAGGAGCGGCACAGAGCGCGCGGCCTATAGGCTCTTTATTGAAAATAAATAGTCCTAATGTGGTTTTGAAAGCGCATTTAGGCAGAATTATTTAGAAAGTTTTATTTATATATAGCCTAATTTGTATTATTGTTTTTTGTATCAAATGTTTGGTGGGGCGGTGCGCCACGGCAAAACCTTACCAGCGGAAACGCTGCTGTATCATGGACACAGTCACAGCCATCCATGATCAGATCCTACTGTCTGGCCATGTCCACTCCGGGTGGGGCTTGCACCTGAAGTCGGCCTAGTTAAGAGAGGCGCTCATATTTACAAGTGTCAGATAAACATGAAACTTCACTTACCTAAGGAAACGGGTCTATTTTAACAAATGCTGGGTTTTGAAGCCTCGGCGCTACCAATAAATAACTTATTTAGACGCGTTCTGTCCGAGTGAAATTATTTTTCTGAGGTAGTCTTCTTCTGTGGTGGTGGCGGTGCTTTAAAGCTTCAACACAGCATTTGTTAAAATAGACCCTTTTGCTTAGGTAAGTGAAGTTTCATGTTTATCTGACACTTGTAAATATGAGCGCCTCTCCTAACTAGGCCGACACCGATTTATTTTGACGGAAAAGTGAATGGACCAGCAAAGAACTGTTGTCTGCATTCTTGAAACAGTAGCAGAGGAAGACAGACGAAATCGCCATTATTAAGCGTACGGACTGGACTGAGGAAATCATCAGAAATGCCTGCGTTTGCGGTGCCCATTTTCATCATCATCATCTTCATCCGCTTATCCAGGGTCGGGTCGCGGAGGCAGCAGCTCCAGCAGGGGGCCCCAGAATCTTTAGCCGCTCACAGGCCAGTGCGGAGATGTAGTCCCGCCACCTAGTCCTGGGTCTACCCCGCGGCCTCCTCCCAGCCGGACACGCCTGGAACACCTCCCTAGGGAGGCATCCTCACTAGATGCCCGAACCACCTCAACTGGCTCCTTTCGACGCAAAGGAGCAGCGGCTCTACTCCGAGTCTCTCCCGGATGACTGAACTTCTCACCCGATCTCTCAGGGAGACCCCAGCCACCCTCCGGAGAAAACTCATTTCGGCCGCTTGTATCCGTGCCCATTTTATATCAGGTAAATTATTTTGACTACCTGGTTTCACTGGAATGTCTGGTTGAAATGTAGCCCTTCTCAGTCCCGTTGTCGCATTCCGCTCGCTCATGCCAGACAACAGTCCTTTGCTGGTCCATTCACTTTTCCGTCAAAATAAATCGGTGATTTAATAATCCAACTAACTAATCCAATCTAATATCCACAGCGCATCGACTGTCTTCTTCTACTGGCGATTCGGCGCCCTCCGCTTTGTTTAGCCTACTCACTGCTGCCGCCCATGTTGGGGATGATGCATTACATTACATTACATTATTTACATGTTTTATTTACATGTTTTAAAGTTTAAAATTTGCCATAGTTAATAACTCAGTGTAAATGTTCTCTCGCTAATCAGATACCTCAACGCGAGTCTCTCAACACCATTTAAGATGTAATGCATCATCCCCAACATGGGCGGCATCCCCAACATAAAGTCATCCCCACCGGGAACTCCGGTCTCCTGGGTGGGAGTCCAATGCTCTCACCACTACTCTACTTGTGCAGTGGAGATCGGCGGGTGGGTTTTGGTGTCCTTCTTCCAGTCCCTAGTGTGGGTTGGGGTTAGAATATGGGTTGGGGTTGGGACAGGATCTGATCTATAAGGCAAGGGGTAAAGGTTGGAGTGAAAGGATGAACATGTGGAGGTTTGGGGTATAGTCCCATAAAGTCATCCCCACCGGGTCTTCAACCCCAGTCTCCAGGGTGGGAGTCCAATGCTCTCACCACTACTCTATTTGTGCAGTGGAGATCGGCGGTGGTTTTGGAGTCCTTCTTGATTTTGGTGTGCTGGGACTACTGCCTCTTGTGGTGCCAACAGAGAACTGCAGGCCAACATTGTCCAGAGTGATGGAGGGAGGGAGTGATAACCGGACAACTGCTATACTATACTAACGCTGGCTTACAGCCACACACAAAAACACATACACAAATGTAGGTTATATTGTTGAAAATATTTATTTCAGTACAACAAATGCAGTATGTAGTAATGTAACGGAATGTATGAGAAAAGCCTAGCACATGTAGATCAAGGTCCAGGTCAAATTACTTTAAAACCTGAGGTCATTCTTTTGCTAGTACGTTGTGCTAGCAAGTGTGCTTCATGTTCTGCTGGAGTGTTACCCAGGATGGTGGGATGTTTTCCAGAGTTCGAGACCTCTGTGTGGAGAGCTGTCCTTCTGGTTCCTGGTTGAAGGGAGGTTCTCAAGGGTTCTAGACTTCTGTGTAAAGAGCTGATCTTCTGGATCCTGGTTGAAAGTAGGTTCTCCAGGGTTCTAGACTTCTGTGTGGAGAGCTGTTCTCCTGTCATCGTTCACATCCGTGCTACTCTCTGGTTGGGTCGTACATCAGCACCTCTAATCTCTCCAGCAGTAACAGTGACCCTCTACTGACCTCACTGGACATGCTGAGGAGATCAATTAAAGCAGCGTTGACCTCTGAGAAACACATCCACATTCCCCAGGTGTCCTGTTTCCTCTGTCAGACAGTGCAGACGTGTCCCAGCCTGTGAAAGGACTGGGAGACTCAGAAAACATTTGTTGAACAGCTCTGTACCAAAAGTTTGAGCCGACACCAGAGGCCGACACCTACATCACGAGCCGTATGCTGAATGAAGCCATAATAAAAAAGACATACACCCGCGGTACATAGCTGTTCACCAAATGTTTTACCACTATGAATGCCACCCAGTGTCTGAGCCACCCAGTCCTTTCACAGGCTGGGACACATCTACACTGTCTGACAGGACGCCTGGACTACGTGGACGTGTTCCTCAGAGGTCAACACTGCTTTCAGTGGACTCTTCTACATGCCCAGTGAGGTCAGTAGCAAGGTTATTATAGTTAACGAAAACTAACAAAAAAACTAAAACTAGGTGTGAAAAAATATTTTAGTTAACTGAAATAAAAATAAAAACTAGGCTTTACAAAAAAACGATAACTAACTAAAACTGTACTGTGTGTTTACAAAACTAACTAAAATAAACTAAAATTGTAGAGAAAATGTCCTTAGTTTTAGTCTTTTTCATTTCATACATAAGCCTAGTATTTTGGGTGGATATGAAATCTATCCTCCATTATTTCTTTAGCTGTGCTCCTGCGCAGAAGTAACCTGACGTGCGCCAGATGGTTTGTTTTGCACAGAGTGAAACAACATGAGCTCACGAGATCAGGATGGTCTCACGAGGCTAGCGCAGAAGAAAAAAACTAAAACTAATACTGAAACTAATAAAAACTAAACTAAAACTAAGCATTATCAAAAAATAAAAAATAAACTAAACTAGCAAATCTGCTTTAAAAACTAATTAAAACTAAACTGAAATTGAACACAAAAAGTTAAAACGATATAAAAATAAAAACTAATGAAAAAAGCAAAACTATTATAACCCTGGTCAGTAGAGGGTCAATGTTACTGCTGGAGAGATTAGTGGTGCTGATGTACGACCCAACCAGAGAGTAGCACGGATGTGAACGATGACAGGAGAACAGCTCTCCACACAGTAGTCTAGAACCCTGGAGAACCTACCTTCAAACAGGAACCAGAAGAAGAGCCCTTCACACAGAAGTCTAGAACCCTTGAGAACCTTCTTTCAACCAGGAACCAGAAGGACAGCTCTCCACACAGAAGTCTGGAGCTCTGGAAAACATTCCACCAACTCGGGTAACATTCCAGCAGAACATGAAGCACACTTGGTAGCGCAGTGTACTAGCAAAAGAATGACCTCAGGTTTTAAGGTAATTTGACTTGAACCTTGATTTAAATGTGCTATGTTAGAAATGTCTAGTGTCAAAGCTAACATGAGAATACAAATGTTTGTATGTGTGCGTGTGTGCACGTGCACGTGTATTTTGTTGTTCTGTGTGTGTGTGTGTGTCTGTGGGGGGGGGGGGTGTAGTTGTTCTGGGTGTGTGTGTGTGTGTGTGTGTGTGTGTGTGTGTGTGTGTGTGTAGTTCTGTGTGTGTGTGTGTGTGTGTCTGTGGGGGGGGGGGGGTAGTTGTTCTGTGTGTGTGTGTGTGTGTGTGTGTGTGTGTGTGTGTGTGTGTAGTTCTGTGGGTGTGTGTGTGTGTGTGTGTGTGTGTGTGTGTGTGTGTGTGTGTGTGCACTGTCCGCACAGGCAGGCGAACATCCGAAACTGGATCTGTCAAATCTGTCAAAACAGACAATAGTAAGATTTTCAGTGCATTATCCTCACTGACAGTGTAATTCAGCCCAGAACATTATATCAGATAGATAAATTGATAGATCGATAGAACGACAGACAGACAGACAGACAGACAGACAGACAGACAGACAGACAGACAGACCTGTGTCTCTCTGTCCTTCCTCAGAGGCCTGCCCTCTGCCTCTATTGCCAGGCCAATTGTTGCAGTGGATGTAGGGGCAACACAAGGCCAAAAACCTGTCTTCCCACTCTCCCTGAGGCGAGAGGGGCTCAGCTTGGCCTCCAGCTGAAGTGCCAAGTCGTTGACCTCCTCCTCGAGTGTTGGAGAGGCCATCACAGGGGGAGCAGGCTTAAGGGCACTCACAGGAGCACGGATGTAGGAGCAGGAGTGCCCTGTCTGTCTGTCCTTCCTCAGAGGCCTGCCCTCTGCCTCTAGTGCCAGGCCAGTAGGTGGAGTTGGCGCAGGGGCAACAAAAGGCCAAAATCCCATCTTCCCACTCTCCCTTGGGCGAGGGGGGCTCAGCTTGGCCTCCAGCTGCAGCGCTAGGTAGTTGACCTCATCCTCAATTGATGGGGAGGCCATCAGAGGTGGAGTTTTCTGTTTTAATGAAAAGAAAGTCACTGAAGCTAATCCAATAATTTCTTTGCTCATTGCTCATGGTATGTAAGTAAATCCTGAGCTTGAGGTTCTCCATCTTAAGCTCAGCTATAGAAATTGAGTATGGATATTGAGAAATGACAAGATCCTGAGAACCTTTATAGTGGCCTGACATTAAAGAGTTGTCTGGTCTCAATAGAGAGTGGGTGTAGGTCCAGGACTGTACAAAACCAGATAAAGTTGACTAACTATGCTTACATGGTATATGAAATGTAAACCTTTAGGGGGGTTACTTACCTTTTTGTAACCCGACATGGTCCCGTGTGGGCTGGACCAAGGCTCCATGTTGTGTTCTTGAGGGGAAAATTGGACAGTTAATTGAAATTAACTGGGGGCACAGTCTTTACAAGGGCTTTAAGTGTGGGTCAGGCAATTGGCAGTGAACCAGACAATTAACAGTGAACAGTCAACCAGACCACTACACTCACCCAGCATCTGCTTCCGCTGCTGTGGTGGAGTGGCAGCCAGAATGGAGGTCGTCCGAGACCTCCATTCTCTCGCACGCTCCCGAATGCCCAGCGGGTAGACAGGACGTGCAGGAGCTGTAGGAGCCGAGGTTGGACGAGGGCCCGTGGTCTGGGCGGAGACACACTGGATGGACGCGTGAGGGATGGCAGCCATGGAGGATCCAGAGGGCTGTGCAGGCAGTTTGATCTCCATGCTGGGCGTGGCACGCCTGACGGGCATTCGCTGCCTGTATCTGTTGGTTAGATACACCCGTGGCTGTTTCTTGGGCCGGGCCAGGGCCACATACAGGGGCTTGGTGGCCAGGATGCGTCCGTTCATCCCTGCGATGGCCCGGGTGGCCTCCTCAGGGGAGGACAGACACACAAACCCAAAGCCCTTGCTGCGGCCGCGCTCCATCACGACTTTGGCACTGATGATGGTACCAAAGGGAGAGAACTCCTTCCTCAGTCGCATCTCATCAATCTCTTCCTTCAAGTTCTTTATGTAGAGACTGATGCCGGTACACTGTTTGATTTGGTCGCCCAGCTCGGCCTCTCGTACTCTTCTGGATTTGAAAGGGCCAACAAACACCTTTTTTCCGTTGAGGAGCATGCCATTGATCCTCTTGATGGCCCTCTCAGCGTCCTCCGGAGCCTCAAAGAGCACAAAGCCGTAGCCCTTGGAGCCGTTCTCGTCACTCTCCACTTTACAGGAGAGGATGGTGCCGAAGGCGGAGAAGGTGTCATACAGGGCCTGGCTGTCGATGGACTTCTCCAAACCCTTCAGGAAGACCTTCCCAATTCCGTTGTCCCTCAGGGTGCGGTCGCGTCGAGACCACGTGATCCGGAGCTGTCGGCCCATGACTGTTTCATAGCTCAAGGTGTCAAGAGCGCGTTTGGCGTCAGCTGGCTGCTGGAAGTTGACATATGCGTACCTTGAGGAGCGCCTGGTGATCCTGTCTCTACAGACCCGGATAGAATGGATCATCCCCATGGGGCTAAATAAATCACACAGCATGGCCTCTGTCACATCGGGGTGCAGATCCCCAACGTACAGGGAGGCCATGGAGAAGTTAGGAGCACTGGATTGCATTGCATACACCAACCACTTCAAAATGTCACTGACCACTGACAGAGAAAAATGGAACTATGAACTAGAATGTGGCTGTCATAGATTGTGTTCCAATATGATGTCATATCATTGTGACACAATCTGTTACAGTATGGCCAAACTTGAATTCTAGAATTGCCATGACTGACTCAAGTCAAGGAAGAAGTATTAACTATTTATATAGTTAGGTTAAATAAGTTTCTTATTATGATTAAAATAACAAAATGAATATGACTAAGGCAACTAAGCCTACAGAATATATGAAATGCACCAATCATAGTTAAACATTTAAAACCACATACAAAATAATCAATGTATTCCTTATATATACAATGCTGGCACTGTAACCGTACGGTTGGTCTTTGAATCGTGATCAAATCACTGTAATAAAAACTCGACCAAACTCATTTTGTCCTGATTCCCCTCCTTGAATAGAGTGTGTAATTCCGATTATATCCACTGGGTGGCAATGCTGTAAAATGGGCATGGGGAGTAGAGTGTCAAAATAACGCTCGCTTGGAATGCCCTTCAACATCATTTTCAGGGCTGTCGCATGTCAACAGCCTGTCACAAACTATGGCTAACCATAACCATTGTTAATGAATGAATCCTATATTAACTGAAGCTAAGCTTTCGGAGAGGGAAAGTGATGTGTCCTGATCTCAGACGGTGTGGCAGGCCGGTTGTTTTGGAGTTTTGGTTTTACACGCGCATGTTTCGTTTGCAGTGAGAGTGCAGTTATATTATTTTGCAGTGAGAGTGCAGTTATATTCTTTTGCAGTGCAGTTATATTATTTTGCAGTGAGAGTGCAGTGTTATAGTTTAAGCCTGGAGCGCCTGGGGATGGGGCAGCTATAGGGGGTTTGGGGAGCGTCCCGATGCTGATGTGTGCATTTGAAATGAAATGATTAATAAAGCCATGTCCTTTTTCTAACGCCTGTGTGTGTGTGTGTGTGTTCTGACGCCGGACTCCACCGGTTAATAAAAGGTGGTGGCAGCGCAATTCTCTATTGAACCCAGTAACCAGCTCCTCCCTCTGTTGGGTGCTTCTGGTTCTTCTCAGTAGGCTACGCCAGATGCAGCATGCTACATCCAGATTGTGCCTGCTACATCTAGTGTACTATAGAGTATAAGCTACATATTCCCGAAATTACCCAAACCAGGTCCAGCCTGGTTTATGTGTGTGGCTGGCTTGTTTCTGTTCAGGACTGGTAGGATGGAAGCTAGTCATGCCACTGAAATAGCTGTGAATTGAAATGACATGAAATAATGTCTGATAAATAAAGATGGGTCTTGTCGCCTGGACACATCAGTTCCAATGCTTCCAATGCTAATCCAGCACAATGAGAGCGGGATAGTTAGCTCATGAGCTCACAACAACTAGCAGCAGCTTCCATAACATGAATGGTAGCGGTCAGTGGCTAAAGCCGTTACACTGATGATAACATAAAGTCATCCCCACCGGGTCTTGAACCCCGGTCTCTCAGGTGGGAATCCAATGCTCTGACCAGTGACACCAGAGGCGCTGTAGACACCAGAGGCACACCGCTCTATAGTAGACACCAGAGCCGCGCCGCTCTATAGTAGACACCAGAGCCGCGCCGCTCTATAGTAGACACCAGAGGCGCTCTATAGTAGACACCAGAGGCGCGCCGCTCTATAGTAGACACCAGAGCCGCGCCGCTCTATAGTAGACACCAGAGGCGCTCTATAGTAGACACCAGAGGCGCGCCGCTCTATAGTAGACACCAGAGGCGCTCTATAGTAGACACCAGAGGCGCGCCGCTCTACAGTAATAGGTAGATGTCTCCTTGACAACGCTCGCTTGAAGGGCTGACTGACGGACAGACAGCAGCGCGTAGCTCAAATGGAGCAGCTCCGCTTCGGCTCAAACTGTATTTTCAGATAACGTTAAGTAACGTTAGCAACACAAGGCCAATTTATCATATTCATTTTTTACTTGTCCGATCAGACAACTGCATGAGGCATTCCTCTTGGCCGAACAGAGTTTACTGGTCCCTGGGAAGGGGGCAAAACTGTTAGCTTACTACAGGTAGTTTGCCTTGTTCCTTAATCCCCCGGTGTGAATCATGGCTAGCCGGCAATAACCTAGCCTACCTGACTGGTCCCATCATTCTCCCCTCTCTTCCTCTTCAATAACCTAGCCTACCTGACTGGTCTCATCATTCTCCTCTCTCTTCCTCTTCAATAACCTAGCCTACCTGACTGGTCTCATCATTCTCCTCTCTCTTCCTCTTCAATAACCTAGCCTACCTGACTGGTCTCATCATTCTCCTCTCCCTTCCTCTTCAATAACCTAGCCTACCTGACTGGTCTCATCATTCTCCTCTCCCTTCCTCTTCAATAACCTAGCCTACCTGACTGGTCTCATCATTCTCCTCTCTCTTCCTCTTCAAAAATCATTGTATGCCCATCTGGAAAATGTTATTGATATATTAGGTTATAGGATCCGCTAGTTGTCATCAGGGAATTATAAAACCAAAGGCTTTACCAACGTGCTTGAGATGGGCAGGAGCTGTCGGCACGTCTAACTGTAGCTATAACGGCACTTGGATTACTAACATAAATGTATTTTAGACAGTAGGCTAGGCATTTTGAGGAGTAGGCCTAGGTGCCAGCACCAGTGTTTGGCCCAATTCAAACACTGGTTAACACTATGGTAATATTTGAGCATCAATATCCTACCTATCTTTCGTTGTAACATCATTCCGCTCACTGAAGAAAAAATCCCTTCACGCTTCCGATCACCTCAGCAAGGAGCGGCACAGAGCGCGCGGCCTATAGGCTCTTTATTGAAAATAAATAGTCCTAATGTAGGTGCGACAGTGGTTTTGAAAGCGCATTTAGGTAGTTAGTGTTTTACATGTATAAAAATACAAACATCTAACATATAATAGAACAAATGTTCAAGAGAGTGGGGTATCTAGAACAAACAATATACTGTTGGGAACACATCCCAGAAACTTTTTTATTTTAATTATAACAGCACTTAAAGGTATAATATGTTGTATGTGGATTATTTCCCCATCTAGTGTCTAAAGATAAGAACTGCAACAACACAACGTATTGGTTGCCAAATTGCCAGAGAATGCACTGTTTCAGTCATACTGTGATAAGATCTTCACTCTGAGAGGAACATAACGTTACACTAATCAGTAATCACAATCAAGTATTTCAGAGTGCCATGTAATAAGTTACGTTAGATGCAGTAGTTTGGAGATAACGTTAGGTCTGGCTATGCAGATTCCAAGAAAGATAACAATAGCTAGTTAGCTAGCTTACCGGTCTAGTAGAAAAGTAGCCATGTCACCATGTGACTTTATCCCATGAAACTCCATGAATTCCATCCAACGAGCAAAGGCTGGTTCGATATTTCACATGTGTGTATGGTGCATGTGTCCCAAGATGGCAGAGAAATTGACATTTAAAAAGAACTGGATACAATTGGATACAAAGTGCTCGTAACTTTTTGTGTGTTGGCTGTAAGCCGACACACCAAGAAGAGGGAATCCTATTTGTCGCTCCCTTCCTCTTTCCGTCGTGTTGTTGACCTGCAATTCCATTGTTGCTACCACAAGAGGCAGTGGTCCCAGAACATCAAAACCAAAAGACTCCACAGAATTCCCAGGTCAGCGGTGGCCGAGTGGATAGTGCACTGCCTAGCACAGGAAGGTTGTGAGTGGTGTGGACATACCAAGGTACCATGATGTATTTTGTCACTGGATGTTGTAGAGGTTATGTAACGAGCGTGGGTCATATTTGTTAATTATAGACCCTTTTACAGCCTAGTCAGCACAAGTAGCCTATGCGCGCGCATTCTTGAAACAGTAGCAGAGGAAGACAGACGAAATCACCATTATTAAGCGTACGGACTGGACTGAGGACATCATCAGAAATGCCTGCGTTTGCGGTGCCCATTTTATATCAGGTAAGTTATTTTGACTACCTGGTTTCACTGGAATGTCTGGTTGAAATGTAGCCCTTCTCAGTCCCATTGTCGCATTCCGCTCGCTCATGCCAGACAACAGTCCTTTGCTGGTCCATTCACTTTTCCGTCAAAATAAATCGGTGTCAGCCTAGTTAGGAGAGGCGCTCATATTTAGCCTACAAGTGTCAGATAAACATGAAACTTCACTTACCTAAGCAAAAGGGTCTATTTTAACAAATGCTGGGTTGAAGCTTCAAAGCACCGCCACCACCACAGAAGAAGACTACCTCGGAAAAATAATTTCACTCGGACATAACGCGTCTAAATAAGTTATTTATTGGAAGCGCCGAGGCTTCAAAACCCAGCATTTGTTAAAATAGAGCGTGGGTCATATTTGTTCATTATAGACCCAGCTATGTATGCGCGGGCATTCTTGAAACAGAAGCAGGTGGAGACAGACGAGTTCAGAGCGAGCTGTATTTTAGTGCAAAGACTAGTATTTTATATACCATCAATATGTCTGGCTGTTGCATCTACGAGTGTAGGCTACAAATAGGCGCTCTAGTGACAAACTTTATTCGTTTCAAGAGGAAACCGGCCTTTTCAGAAATGGAGTCGCCTGTGGCTAAGCATAGCCTACGGACTGGACTGAGGACATAATCAGAAATGCCTGCGTTTGCGGTGCCCATTTTATATCAGGTAAGTTATTTTCTCGTCCCTATAGCGCCCTAAAATACAGCTCGTCAGTGGACACGCAACCGTATGCATTTCAGATTGATCATGTTGGCAATGTGTGTGAATTTGCTGCTAAGGACCTGTTGTCGCATGTCGTTGACAAGCTTCCCCTTATGGTGTCAGAACGATGGCTTATGAATGCGATGTTATTATGTTAAATACAGTAGCCCAGAGATGGTTAGCACTGGCAGGGCTATTTCAGTTTGATAAAAGGCGTTGTGGTGTTTGAGCACGAGTTGTCGTAGACCTGGTCCAGGGCGATATCCTACAGATAACGCCCTGTTACTCTCAATGCAATTTACCTATGAATGCGCTTCCTCGGCCCGCTCGTCTGAGTCTACAGACAAAACCGTTTCGTTACTCACCAAAGTAAACACATCGTTGGAAAGATGAAAGCCTTTTCTCCGAGGTCGCTACAGTTTGTAGTCCCCCACCTTTCAAATAAAAGGCAAATTTGTACACTTAAATGTCTAATATCCACAGCGCATCGCCTGTCTTCTTCTACCGGCGATTCGGCGCTCTCCGCTTTGTTTAGCCTACTCACTGCTGCCGCCCATGTTGGGGATGATGCATTACATTACATAACATTATTTACATGTTTTATTTACGTTTTAAAGTTTAAAATTTGCCATAGTTAATAACTCAGCGTAAATGTTATCTCGCTAATCAGATACCTCAACGCGAGTCTCTCAACACCATTTAAGATGTAGTGCATCATCCCCAACATGGGCGGCATCCCCAACATAAAGTCATCCCCACCGGGAACCCCGGTCTCCTGGGTGGGAGTCCAATGCTCTCACCACTACTCTACTTGTGCAGTGGAGATCGGTGGGTGGGTTTTGGTGTCCTTCTTCCAGGCCCTAGTGTGGGTTGGGGTTAGAATATGGGTTGGGGTTGGGACAGAATCTGACCTATAAGGCAAGGGGTAAAGGTTGGAGTGAAAGGATGAACATGTGGAGGTTTGGGGTATAGTCCCATAAAGTCATCCCCACCGGGTCTTCAACCCCAGTCTCCAGGGTGGGAGTCCAATGCTCTCACCACTACTCTATTTGTGCAGTGGAGATCGGCGGTGGTTTTGGTGTCCTTCTTACCCAACATTGTCCAGAGTGACGGAGGGAGGGAGTGATAACTGGACAAATGCTATACTATACTAACGCTAGCTTACAGCCACGCACAAAAACACATACACAAATGAAGGTTATATTGTTGAAAATATTTATTTCAGTACAACAAATGCAGTATGTAGTAATGTAACAGAATGTATGAGGAAAGCCTAGCGCATTTAGATCAAGGTCCAGGTCAAATTACTTTAAAAACTGAGGTCATTCTTTTGCTAGTACGTTGTGCTAGCAAGTGTGCTTCATGTTACCCAGTGTTACCCAGGATGGTGGGATGTTTTCCAGAGTTCGAGACCTATGTGTGGAGAGCTGTCCTTCTGGTTCCTGGTTGAAGGAAGGTTCTCAAGGGTTCTAGACTTCTGTGTAAAGAGCTGATCTTCTGGATCCTGGTTGAAAGTAAGTTCTCCAGGGTTCTAGACTTCTGTGTGGAGAGCTGTTCTCCTGTCATCGTTCACATCCGTGCTACTCTCTGGTTGGGTCGTACATCAGCACCTCTAATCTCTCCAGCAGTCAGTAACAGTGACCCTCTACTGACCTCACTGGACATGCTGAGGAGATCAATTAAAGCAGCGTTGACCTCTGAGAAACGTCCACATTCCCCAGGTGTCCTGTTTCCTCTGTCAGACAGTGCAGACGTGCCCCACATTTGTTGAACAGCTCTGTACCAAAAGTTTGAGCCGACACCAGAGGCCGACACCTACATCATGAGCCGTATGCTGAATGAAGCCATAATAAAAAGACATACACCCGCGGTACATAGCTGTTCACCAAATGTTTTACCACTATGAATGCCACCCAGTGTCTGAGCCACCCAGTCCTTTCACAGGCTGGGACACATCTACACTGTCTGACAGGACGCCTGGACAACGTGGACGTGTTCCTCAGAGGTCAACACTGCTTTCAGTGGACTCTTCTACATGCCCAGTGAGGTCAGTAGCAAGGTTATTATAGTTAACGAAAACTAACTAAAAAACGAAAACTAGGTGTGAAAAAACATTTTAGTTAACTGAAATAAAAATAAAAACTAGGCTTTACAAAAAAACGATAACTAACTAAAACTGTATTGTGTTTACAAAACTAACTAAAATAAACTAAAATTGTAGAGAAAATGTCCTTAGTTTTAGTCTTTTTCATTTCATACATAAGTATTTTGGGTGGATATTAAATCTATCCTCCATTATTTCTTTAGCTGTGCCCCTGCGCAGAAGTAACCTGACGTGCGCCAGATGGTTTGTTTTGCACAGAGTGAAACAACATGAGCTCACTGGGGCCTCATTTATCATTGAGGTACGCCTTCTTTTACACGGTCTTTTTCGCGAGTTCAGGCGTACGCCATTTGCCCCCCCCACATTGCGATTTATCAAGCCGTAAGGGCGAAAATTTAGTCGCCTTTCTCCGCGCTTTTGTAGGACACCTCTCCAGTTGGCGTACCGATTTACACGGTGTTCTACGCCCTTCTTGAACACAGGGGGAACTGGCGACGCAGGTGGTGCGTCGGTGAATTACTATGTTTGACGGAGAGAATAAGAGCGACAGTTCATGAACGCACAATCATGTAGGCTACTAGGCCAATTCAGCACAAACATATATCGCAATGCAAGATTAGACGTGTCCTCTAACCGGCTCATTCATGGTCCGATATGGATTTGTTCCCCAAACTGAACCTATGTGCTGTCCCTAATCTTTCCGCGCTATATGTCACACACCTAATGCCATCAAACGGCAATAATTGACCAATTAGATTGTCATTAATATGTGATCATGTGGACCTGTTTGCTGTTTGGTAAGCATATAAATGACAGTCCTCCTGTGCGTAATGCGAGCCTAAATGAATCCGGCGCTACTCGGCCTACTGGCCGAGAGAACTCCAAAGAGGTGACGGCGATGGCGACTGCACCCACATAAGGGCACCATCAGTGAATGAATACGTCTATGTGAATCGCTCAAATGTGCACACTAGAAATACCCAAATCATATGTGACGCCGACATGCTCATCACAAGTGTAGTGGCACGGTGGCCTGGCTCCACGCATGACTCATTCATCCTGGCGCACAGCAGGGTAGGGGCTAGACTGGAGGCAGGCGCTGCGCGTGACGGCTGGCTTGTTGGTGTGTCCATAACCAAGATACATATTCTTTGTCTTATTTACTTTTAATCTTTATTAGCATTTTCCATCCATACAACGACAATACAATAAAACATAAAAACCTACAATAACAGCTTATGGGTACATCCATCCATGCAGCTTTTTTTTCTTACTCAAATATGACAATTTTAATATTAGTGGTATCATCACACTTCCTTCTATAATCCATCCATTTTTCCCATCTCCCTTCTAACTTTCCTTCCTGCATCCTCAATGCATAACTAAATCTCATAAATCTCCTCCACAACACCCACCACTGCTCCTTGGTTGGGGGTTCCACCTTATACCAAGCCCTCATTATTGTCTTTTTACTAGCAACCAATAGTACTTTCACTAGGTATCTGTCCCCTCCTTGTACATCATTCTGTTATGTTTGCCAAGATGTATATTCAAAGCTGATAAGAATGAGAACCAGTCAAGACCCCACCACAAAATGAGGACCCAAGCCCTCAGCCCCCTCCCCGTCATGAGGTTTACCAGCGGGGCCAAAGGGCCCACACTGAGGTCATGCGCCAGCTATGAAGACACAAACAAGTAAGGTTCACATTTCTACCATTTTATTGTCTGTTGGTGGGTGAATGTGTGAGGTCCGTGAGTGTGGTAGTGAGTGACAGTGTGAGGTCCGTGACAGCATGTGTGAAGGAATGAAGTGCAGTGAGGATGTCCTGTTGGCTCTGGTGGTGTAGTGTGGTGACCTCCACCAACTGCTGCACAACTGCCCCACAACTGCCCCAATCCCTTCTGCCATTTCCCTCTGGGCCTCTAGGGTCATGAGCCTCCAGCACAGCGTCTGATAGGAAGCCCAGCCCTCAGGGAACCTTGAGGCAGGGACGCTGGCAGCCGGAGGTGGAGGCGTGGGCGGTGGAGACGGAGGCGCTGGAGATGGCACTGGAGGTGGAGGCCGGTGCGCTGGAGGTGGAGGCACTGGAGGTCGTGGCGCTGGATGTAGAGGCTGCAACCGGCGGGGGCACGACCGTCAGGTCAAGGACCACTGCAGACTCCCCCTCCTCTGAGTCCCACCCCACGTCAGAGTCTGGGGAAACAATTTCAGTCATTTTCTTTGAGTTTGTCTGTTAACTTGATTATGCATTAAACATTTCATTGTGTAGCCATATTCAATTGATATGTTTTTCTGTTGGCAGCCAAATAAATGCTTAAGTGTGATTTACCGGGTGATTTAGATGAGAGTCTAAATTTCCCAGAGGGGAAAATGTTTCATGTGGTCTAACATTATGAAGTGGTCATCTGTGTTATCGTTCCCTGTTTTTGGTCCTGAATCAATCATAGCCTACCACAGAATGTGTGGAATGTTTGCTTTCCTCACACATAATACAGCATGTCCGTGTAGCCTACGCCACATACAGGATGCACGAACATACAGTAGGCTACCTAAACTAGGAGCAATCAGACAAATGTAGGCTCGTACAAATAGCTTACCTTCCGAAGATGATTTTCTTTCCTCGCGTGGACCTCACCAACAAGCACATGCACCTCCGTCTCCGAAAAGTTTCTCTTCTTTCCGCGTTTGTCTGTTCTAATGCTCCACGCTATATTATGTCGGTTCCTTCCGGGGTATCCCCGTTGTGCCGTCATAGTTTTGACCATATATGGTTGGATTTGGGCGTGGAGAGGGCGGAACACGGGGCGCGTGCGCGTACGCTCTCTTCCCCGCCCGTCTCGGATTTCTCGTGCAGAAAAGGGCATACGACTTTTTTGATAGATCCGAAAAGCGTGTAAATATTCTCGTCGTACGCTACATTGTGCATTTTCCGCGTTTTCGTCGTACGCCCTCTTTTACACCTGAATTTACACGCTCTTTGATAAATGAGGCCCCTGGGGCCTCATTTATCATTGAGGTACGCCTTCTTTTACACGGTCTTTTTCGCGAGTTCAGGCGTACGCCATTTGCCCCCCCCACATTGCGATTTATCAAGCCGTAAGGGCGAAAATTTAGTCGCCTTTCTCCGCGCTTTTGTAGGACACCTCTCCAGTTGGCGTACCGATTTACACGGTGTTCTACGCCCTTCTTGAACACAGGGGGAACTGGCGACGCAGGTGGTGCGTCGGTGAATTACTATGTTTGACGGAGAGAATAAGAGCGACAGTTCATGAACGCACAATCATGTAGGCTAATAGCCCAATTCAGCACCAATATATATCGCAATGCTAGATTAGACGTGTCCTCTAACCGGCTCATTCATGGTCCGATATGGATTTGTTCCCCAAACGGAACCTATGCGCTGTCCCAAACCTTTCCGCGCTATATGTCACACACCTAATGCAGGCACTCCATCAAACGGCAATAATTGACCAATTAGATTGTCATTAATATGTGATCATGTGGACCTGTTTGCTCTTTGGTAAGCATATAAATGACAGTCCTCCTGTGCGTAATGCGAGCCTAAATGAATCCGGCGCTACTCGGCCTACTGGCCCGAGATAGAACTCCAAAGAGGTGACGGCGATGGCGACTGCACCCACATAAGGGCACCATCAGTGAATGAATACGTCTATGTGAATCGCTAAAATGTGCACACTATAAATACCCAAATCATATGTGACATGCTCATCACAAGTGTAGTGGCACGGTGGCCTGGCTCCACGCATGACTCATTCATCCTGGCGCACAGCAGGGTAGGGCTAGACTGGAGGCAGGCGCTGCGCGTGACGGCTGGCTTATTGGTGTGTGCATAGCCAAGATACATATTCTTTGTCTTATTTACTTTAATCTTTATTAGCATTTTCCATCCATACAACGACAATACAATAAAACATAAAAACTTACAATAACAGCTTATGGGTACTTCCATCCATGCAGCTTTTTTTTCTTACTCAAATATGACAATTTTAATATTAGTGGTAGCCTATCATCACACTTCCTTCTATAATCCATCCATTTTTCCCATCTCCCCTCAAACTTTCCTTCATGCATCCTCAATGCATGCGTGACCCTCTCCCTAACATACATCTCCACCACAACACCCACCACTGCTCCTTGGTTGGGGGTTCCACCTAATACCAAGCCCTCGTTATTGTCTTTTTACTAGCAACCAATAGTACTTTCACTAGGTATCTGTCCCCTCCTTGTACATCATCCCGTGTTATGTTTGCCAAGATATATATTCAAAGCTGATAAGAAGGTGGAGGCACTGGAGGTCGTGGCGCTGTAGGTGGAGGCTGCAACTCGCGGGGGCACGACCGTCAGGTCAAGGACCACTGCAGACTCCCCCTCCTCTGAGTCCCACCCCACGTCAGAGTCTGGAGAAACAATTTCAATCATTTTCTTTGAGTTTGTCTGTGAACTTGATTATGCATTAAACATTTCATTGTGCAGCCATATTCATTTGATATGTTTTTCTGTTGGCAGTCAAATAAATGCTGTGATTTACCGGGTGATTTAGATGAGTCTTAATTTCCCAGAGGGGAAAATGTTTAATGTGTTCTAACATTATGAAGTGGTCATCTGCGTTATTGTTCCCTGTTTTTGGTCCTAATTTAATCATAGCCTACCACAGAATGTTTGCTTCACTCGCAGCCACATGTTACAGTATGTCCGTGTATGCCCAATCCTAGATGCACAACACGTAGCTAAAGTAGGCTACTAAGCTGTAGGAGCAAACAGACAAACGTAGGCGATTTATACCTTCCGAAGAGGATTGCCTTCCTCACGTGGACCTCACCAACAAGCACATGCACCTCCGTCTCCGAAAAGTTCCTCTTCTTTGCTCTTCGTTCCATGTTTCATTGTCCCGCCTGGGTGCTCCACGCTACCTTTTTAAGCCGGTTCCTTCCGGGAAACCACGTTTGGCCACTCATGCTTTTGACCATATATGGTTGGATTAGGGCGTGGAGGGGGCGGAACACGGGGCGCGTGCGCGTACGCTCTCTTCCCCGCCGGTCTCGGATTTCCCGTGCAGAAAAGGGCATACGACATTTTTGATAGATCCGAAAAGCGTGTAAATATTCTCGTCGTACGCTACATTGTGCATTTTCCGCGTTTTCGTCGTACGCCCTCTTTTACACCAGAATTTACACGCTCTTTGATAAATGAGGCCCCAGGATGGTCTCACGAGGCTAGCGCCGAAAAAAAAAACTAAAACTAATACTGAAACTAATAAAAACTAAACTAAAACTAAGCATTATCAAAAAATAAAAACTAAACTAAACTAGCAAATCTGCTTTAAAAACTAATTAAAACTAGTGCTGCGAGCAGCAGTGAGCGGGCCCTCGCACCCCACGCGTGTCGGGGTGCTGCGCCGTTAAAGGCTGTGCTATTTCGGTGTGCAGTACTGAGAGAAACTTCCTGTCACCAGTAGGTGGCGCTCTAGGCGTGACTCAATACCGAAGCATAGATGTGTTCAGGACGGTACCTTGATGAAGCGTGAGAAATGTTGAGTAAATCGGATAACGTATGTAGGAGTTATGAGGACTTCCTGTTTCACCAGTAGGTGGCGCTGTAAATGTGACTCAATACCGACACATAGATGGGTTCAGAAGGCCACCTTCATGAAGCGTCAGCAATTTGGTGCAAATCGGATGATGTATGCAGGAGTTATGAGGACTTCCTGTTTCACCAATAGGTGGCGCTATACGTATGACGCAATACTGACACATAGATGTGTACAGGACAGAACCGTCATGAAGCGTGAGATATATCGGACAAATTGGATAATAAATGGAGGAGTTATGAGGACTTCCTGTTTCACCAATAGGTGGCGCTATAAGTATGACGCAATACTGACACATAGATGTGTTCAGGACAGAACCGTCATGAAGCGTGAGATATATCAGACAAATTGGATAATGTATGTAGTAGTTATGAGGACTTCCTGTTTCACCAATAGGTGGCGCTATAAGTATGATGCAATACTGACACATAGATGTGTTCAGGACAGAACCGTCATGAAGCGTGAGATATATCGGACAAATCCGATAATGTATGTAGGAGTTATGGGGACTTCCTGTTTCACCAATAGGTGGCGCTATAAGTATGACGCAATACTGACACATAGATGTGTTCAGGACAGAACCGTCATGAAGCGTGAGATATATCGGACAAATTGGATAATGTATGGAGGAGTTATGAGGACTTCGTGTTTTATGGCGAAATGTCAAACTTTGGCGGGGCGCCACGGCAAGGGTGTTTGGTGAAAACTCAATTTTTTTGATAACTTTTGATCACAAAGGTCTTAAGATGAAGCTGACCCGATATGAAGTTGATCGGATGAAATCTGTAGGAGGAGTTTGTCGAAGTACGAGGCATGGAAATGGTCAAAACAAGGACAAAAAGGCACATTAAAAGCAAAATGGCGGACTTCCTGTTGCATGTTGGGTATAGCTCCAAGAGACATTTCAGTGCGACTCGATGAAATACATATGCCCTCCGAATTTCGTTTGCCTACATCAAACTGAAAGGTGGGGCTCGCCATTTTAAACTTTCCAGGGGGCGCTCTTGAGCCGTTTTGCCACGCCCATTTCCGTCACCCATGAATTATCAAATTTTTCACCGGGACTGACGTATCTGCAAAGTTTCATCCGTTTTCATCGATGTTCAGGCCGCCTAAAAGGCATTTGTTTGGGGTAAAGAAGAAGGTAGAAGGAGAAGAATAATAATAATCCTTCGAAATTCAATAGGGCCTCGCACCGCCAGTGCTCGGGCCCTAACTAAACTGAAATTGAACACAAAAAGTTAAAACGATATAAAAATAAAAACTAATGAAAAAAGCAAAACTATTATAACCCTGGTCAGAAGAGGGTCAATGTTACTGCTGGAGAGATTAGTGGTGCTGATGTACGACCCAACCAGAGAGTAGCACGGATGTGAACGATGCCAGGAGAACAGCTCTCCACACAGTAGTCTAGAACCCTGGAGAACCTACCTTCAAACAGGAACCAGAAGAAGAGCCCTTCACACAGAAGTCTAGAACCCTTGAGAACCTTCTTCCAACCAGGAACCAGAAGGACAGCTCTCCACACAGAAGTCTGGAGCTCTGGAAAACATCCCACCAACTCGGGTAACATTCCAGCAGAACATGAAGCACACTTAGTAGCGCAGTGTACTAGCAAAATAATGACCTCAGGTTTTAAAGTAATTTGACTTGAACTTTGATCTAAATGTGCTATGTTAGAAATGTCTAGTGTCAAAGCTAACATGAGAATACAAATGTTTGTATGTGTGTGTGTGTGTGTGTGTGCACGTGCATGTGTATGTTGTTGTTCTGTGTGTGTGTGTGTGTGTGTGTGTGTGTGTGTGTGCGTGTCTGTGGGGGGGGGGGGGGATGCAGTTGTTCTGTGTGTGTGTGTGTGTGTGTGTGTGTGTGTGTGTGTAGTTCTGTGTGTGTGTGTGTGTGTGTGTGTGTGTGTGTGTGTGTGTGTGTGTGTGTGTGCACTGTCCGCACAGGCAGGCGAACATCCGAAACTGGATCTGTCAAATCTGTCAAAACAGACAATAGTAAGATTTTCAGTGCATTATCCTCACTGACAGTGTAATTCAGCCCAGAGCATTATATCAGATAGATAAATTGATAGATCGATAGAACGACAGACAGACAGATAGATAGATAGATAGATAGATAGATAGATAGATAGATAGATAGATAGATAGATAGATAGATAGATAGATAGATAGATAGATAGATAGATAGATAGATAGATAGATAGATAGACTTTACCAGCTTTTTCTCGTCTGAAAGGGCAACACCCAGCTGAATAGTGAAGCTCGAGCTCACTGATGCAGGGTTCAGCTGGACGTTAATGTCTGTCAGATCTGAAATCACAAAATTAATATTGTTTAACCTGCAAAATGGAGAGCATCAAAAAACAAATGGCTGTCCAGGCTGTTTTGACCTCACCCCATTCCTGTCTACAAGTAGGTCGTCCCGAGCCTTTCAGAGCACGGGTGGAGGAGCAGGAGTGTCGTGTCTGTCTCTCCGTCCTCAGAGGCTTGTCCTCCTCCTTCAGCGCCAGGCCCATCGGTGGAGTTGAGGCAGCTGGGGCGACACTCTCCCTGAGGTGAGAGAGGCTCAGCTTGGCCTCCAGCTGCAGCGCTAGGTCGTTGACCTCCTCCTCGATGGTTGGGGAGGCCTTCAGAGGTGGAGTGGGTTTACTGGCACCAACGGTGTGAGGCGTTGTGCTGGCAGGTCCACTGGCAGGAGGAGGGTTAGCCCCAGCCTGCTCCCTAGCCAGAGGGTTAGCCCCAGCCTGCTCCCTGACAAGAGGGCAGCTCAACACAAGCTTGGCCTCCATCTGAAGTGCCAAGTTGTTGACCTCCTCCTCGAGTGTTGGAGAGGCCATCACAGGTGGAGCAGGCTTAAGGGAACTCACAGGAGCACGGATGTAGGAGCAGGAGTGCCCTGTCTGTCTGTCCTTCCTCAGAGGCCTGCCCTCTGCCTCTATTGCCAGGCCAATTGTTGCAGTGGATGTAGGGGCAACACAAGGCCAAAAACCTGTCTTCCCACTCTCCCTGAGGCGAGGGGGGCTCAGCTTGGCCTCCAGCTGAAGTGCCAAGTCGTTGACCTCCTCCTCGAGTGTTGGAGAGGCCATCAGAGGGTGAGCAGGCTTAAGGGCACTCACGGGAGCACGGATGTAGGAGCAGGAGTGCCCTGTCTCTCTGTCCTTCCTCAGAGGCCTGCCCTCTGCCTCTAGTGCCAGGTCAGTAGGTGGAGTTGGCGCAGGGGCAACACAAGGCCAAAATCCCATCTTCCCACTCTCCCTTGGGCGAGGGGGGCTCAGCTTGGCCTCCAGCTGCAGCGCCAGGTCGTTGACCTCATCCTCAATTGTTGTAGAGATCATCTGAGGTGGAGTTTTCTGTTTTAATGAAAAGAAAGTCACTGAAGCTAATCCAATAATTTCTTTGCTCATTGTTCATGGTATGTAAGTAAATCCTGAGCTTGAGGTTCTCCCTCTTAAGCTCAGCTATAGAAATTGAGTATGGATATTGAGAAATGACAAGATCCTGAGAACCTTTATAGTGGCCTGGCATTAAAGAGTTGTCTGGTCTCAATAGAGAGTGGGTGTAGGTCCAGGACTGTACAAAACCAGATAAAGTTGACTGACCATGCTTACATGGTATATGAAATATAAACCTTTAGGGGGGTTACTTACCTTTTGGTAACCCGACATGGTCCCGTGTGGGCTGGACCAAGGCTCCATGTTGTGTTCTTGAGGGGAAAATCGGACGGTTAATTTAAATGAACTGGGGGCACAGTCTTTACAAGGGCTTTAAGTGTGGGTCAGGCAATTGGCAGTGAACCAGACAATTAACAGTGAACAGTCAACCAGACCACTACACTCACCCAGCATCTGCTTCCGCTGCTGTGGTGGAGTGGCAGCCAGAATGGAGGTCGTCCGAGACCTCCATTCTCTCGCACGCTCCCGAATGCCCAGCGGGTAGACAGCAGGACGCGCAGGAGCTGTAGGAGCAGAGGTTGGACGAGGGCCCGTGGTCTGGGCGGAGACACACGGGATGGACGCGTGAGGGATGGCAGCCATGGAGGATCCAGAGGGCTGTGCAGGCAGTTTGATCTCCATGCTGGGCATGGCACGCCTGACAGGCATTCGCTGCCTGTATCTGTTGGTCTGTTTCTTGGGCCGGGCCAGGGCCACATACAGGGGCTTGGTGGCCAGCATGCGTCCGTTCATCCCTGCGATGGCCTGGGTGGCCTCCTCAGGGGAGGACAGACACACAAACCCAAAGCCCTTGCTGCGGCCGCGCTCCATCACGACTTTGGCACTGATGATGGTACCAAAGGGAGAGAACTCCTTCCTCAGTCGCATCTCATCAATCTCTTCCTTTAAGTTCTTTATGTAGAGACTGATGCCGGTACACTGTTTGATTTGGTCGCCCAGCTCGGCCTCTCGTACTCTTCTAGATTTAAAAGGGCCAACAAACACCTTTTTACCGTTGAGGAGCATGCCATTGATCCTCTTGATGGCCCTCTCAGCGTCCTCCGGAGCCTCAAAGTGCACAAAGCCGTAGCCCTTGGAGCCGTTCTCGTCACTCTCCACTTTACAGGAGAGGATGGTGCCGAAGGCGGAGAAGGTGTCATACAGGGCCTGGCTGTCGATGGACTTCTCCAAACCCTTCAGGAAGACGTTCCCAATTCCGTTGTCCCTCAGGGTGCGGTCGCGTCGAGACCACGTGATCCGGAGCTGTCGGCCCATGACTGTTTCATAGCTCAAGGTGTCAAGAGCGCGTTTGGCGTCAGCTGGCTGCTGGAAGTTGACATATGCGTACCTTGAGGAGCGCCTGGTGATCCTGTCTCTACAGACCCGGATGGAATGGAGTGTCCCCATGGGGCTAAATAAATCACACAGCATGGCCTCTGTCACATCGGGGTGCAGATTCCCAACGTACAGGGAGGCCATGGAGAAGTTAGGAGCACTGGATTGCATTGCATACACCAACCACTTCAAAATGTCACTGACCACTGACAGAGAAAAAGTGAACTATAAACTAGAATGTGGCTGTCATAGATTGTGTTCCAATATGATGTCATATCATTGTGACACAATCTGTTACAGTATGGCCAAACTTGAATTCTAGAATTGCCATGACTGACTCAAGTCAAGGAAGAAGTATTAACTATTTATATAGTTAGGTTAAATAAGTTTCTTATTATGACCTGTGCAAAAAAATTTATAAAAATAACAACATTAATATGACTAAGGCAACTAAGCCTACAGAATATATGACATGCACCAATCATAGTTAAACATTTAAAACCACATACAAAATAATCAATGTATTCCTTATATATACAATGCTGGCACTGTAACCGCACGGTTGGTCTTTGAATCGTGATCAAATCACTGTAATAAAAACTCGACCAAACTCATTTTGTCCTGATTCCCCTCCTTGAATAGAGTGTGTAATTCCGATTATATCCACTGGGTGGCAATGCTGTAAAATGAGCATGGGGAGTAGAGTGTCAAAATAACGCTCGTTTGGAATGCCCTTCAACATCATTTTCAGGGCTGTCGCATGTCAACAGCCTGTCACAAACTATGGCTAACCATAACCATTGTTAATGAGTGAATCCTATATTAACTGAAGCTAAGCTTTCGGAGAGGGAAAGTGATGTCCTGATCTCAGACGGTGTGGCAGCCCTACTAACACAATCAGGTTGCAGCAATGTTGCAGAAACGTGCGATTTAGACTTTTGTATGGTCCACTCAACGTCAAGTTAAACGTGCATGCAACGCAAACGCGGTATCTGCACACAAGTTGCTGCAACGTGCAGATCCAACGTGTCTGCAACGTGCCTGCAATGTCCACACAACGTTGTGATTTCCGTGAGGATTTCGGTGTATATGGCTGCAACGTTGAATACACGTTTATATATTACTTTGTTACGTTGCTGCAACGTGGTCTACACTTCCGTTGGCTACATTTATAATTTGCATTACAAAACAAATCAGCTCCTTGCACAAGCTCCACTACTTCCTGAAACTCTCCAGGCATATTTCTTTACCGTCCTATACTATTGGATAGCAATAGCGATGAATCCGGAGTAAAGCACACCTGATCAATCACTTCCATCCACTAGTATAGGACAGGAAAGAAATACGCCTGTAGAGTGTCAGGAAGTAGTGGCGCTTGTGCAAAGAGCCTATTAATGTCATAGTCAATGCAGCAAGCAAAATTATGGTACAAAAGTTATAACACAACACCATTAACAGTTAAGAACAATTTATTTTATTAAAAAAGTACACACAATGTCTGGCCTGCAACATGATAAACAAGTTTTAAAAACAAAAAGGATTTTTAAAAAAACAACAAAAAAACAGTTATTTACAAAAAAATGACAGGCTGTGCTCAGATAGGCTGGGGGGGGGGGGGTGCTGTACTCAGATGGGCTGCGGGTGGGCGTCAGATGGGCTGGGGGGGGGGCTGTGCTCAGATGGGCTGGGGGGCAGCTAGGAAGAGAAGTCTTCCTCATCAGAATGCTGGGGAGTGCTCAGATGGACTGTTCTTGGATGGGCTGTGCTCAGGCGGACTTCTGCAGATACCTAAAGACATAATGAAATGGCCGTAAATACACAACGCACATACATGCACAAAAAAGTGGTACACAATCTTTGGAACCATGCAGTGTCACTGGGTAGGAGAAGCCAAAAAAAAAAGACATCACTTACCCTTCTGCATTTAGCAGGGGCATGTTTTAATGTCTCCTGCAGCTGGGCGGCCACCTCCGCTATCGTAGCCTTCGGCATAGAGACCATAACTGCACCTTTAAGTTATCAAGAAAGGTAATGGTTTCAATTCACATTGGTCATGGAACAAAGACGATGTATTAAAAAAATATTAAAAATATGAACCATTTCTTACGTGTTAGAACATTGAAGAGTGTCATACTCTTCAATGGCTTCTTCCCCTTCTTCCCGTGCACACTGTAGGCGCTCCACACCGCATGTGTGGCAACAGCTGACAGCACCCGCCGGACTGTGTCCGCCAAGTCTCTGCCACCAATGGCACCTAGGTATTGTGTCTGCAAAACAAAGACAGTCATTTACTGTATCCTTCCCTGCAAAAATAAGACAAAGTTCTGCCCTGCAGACACTCACCATCTTCCTCTGATGTTCCCGGTCCTTCAACCTGGCCTCAAAGACCTGCAGCTCTTCCTCCGTTTGGGCAGGGTTCAGTACATCCAGCACTTCTCCCTGGGCTCCAGACTCCCCAGGCCGCGTGCTCTGGGCCAGTTCCCTCACACTCTGTGCAAGCTCACGGAGTTGCTCCCGCAAGTCTGAGAACTGCTGATGTACAGACCTCTGGAAATCTAGATAAACACAGATGTGGCTATAAGTACATTGACATAAAACTAAATGAAACTCAAAATATATCCCTGCATGCAACATGAAGTAGTTCCATACCAGCATCTGCAGAGCAGCATCGATTCGGTAGAGGGGTACATGGAGTCAATGGTGCTGGAGCCGTTTTCTTGGGCGACGGCATCACAGACCTAACTGAAAACCAAAAGGTATAAAGGAAAGGGATTAGCAGGAAACTGTATGGTGTTGGCAGCATGTTTTGGCTTCTGGCATTTGAAGGAAAATAAATTAAGACATTAACAGGTAGACATCACAACACCACAGCAGTACATGCCACTCGTACCTGGTCTGGCTGGGGTGCTATACATGAGGCCTGGGCTCATGTGGTTTTCGCTCACAGGGGATGAGCTCGGAAAATCTGCAAGATGAGTAAAATGGTATTCAATCTAAAAAAGCCAATCACAGAGCTCACTGAAAACCTAAAGGGATTAGCAGGAAACTTTATGGTGTTGGCTTTGGCTTCTGGCATTTGGAGGGAAACTAAATAAAGACATGACAGGTAGACACCACAGCAGTACATGCCACTCTTACCTGGTCTGGCTGGGGTGCTATACATGGGGTCTGGGCCCCGCTCGCTCACATGGGACAAGCTTGGAAAATCTGCAAGATGAGTAAAATGGTATTCAAAATAAATAAAAAAAATAGTCCAACTATCAGTGTGCAGCAGGCATAGACATTTAATTTCAACACATACATGCATACCTGGATTGTACAGCACACATGGATTGTACTGGACAGCCGGCAGAGGCCTTTCAACTCCGGCACCTGGCATACCGTCTTTGGCCTGCATTGTGGGGACCAATGGCTGCCCAGGGCTTGGAATATCTAGTGGAATATCAGTATATTAGCTCAGATTACTCGATTTCAAAGGTACTACTCTTTTGGGACTGTTGAATGCACTTTAGTATATTACCTTCGTCACTGGAGTGATAGCGCGTGTTGCGCCGTCTCTTTCGAATGTCTTGGCACTCGTCCATTGACGACTGCTGCTCAAAGACTTTTGCCATGAGCCTGGCACCTTCGTAATGATCTGTGTGCATAAAGTACCGTAATCAATACATTTCAGACATCCTTTTTCCTCAGAATAATGAGTCATGATCTTCCCCCCCCCCATCATTATTTTTTAACAGCTTAAAATGCAAACTGTACCAGTTGTGGACTTTGGGAAAACCCGGACTCTGTGGAGCGCCCAGCCAGGGTTAGGTTCCACACAGCTCTTTATCCGTTGGCTGACTTTGTTCATTGGCCAGGAACACATCTGCAACTGTGAGTGAAACCATGTTAGTACCCGCTTCCCTGTACTATTGAAAAGTAGCACACCAATCAGAAACATGTTCAAACAAACATGTACTTACCCCATCCTTTTTGGAGAGCCAGGATACTGGGACAACCGACACAGTGTCCTCCCCCAGAAACTCCACACTGCAATACAGTCTGCCCAATAAACAAAAAAATATTAAGGTTATAAACACATAAGGACCCTATGGGAAAGTAGGCAGAGGGGAAGAAGCGACTAAAACTGAACAATTCAACAAGTCATTACAGCCGATAAGTAATTAGTGACACGCCACTATTCTATTCTTTTTTTTTTTAATTCTCTGCCGGCATCTGCCCAGGACAGATGCGGTCAATCATCAGTTTGGGAAACATGAAGCTAGTTTAGGCATTAGCCACTGCAGTGCACGGATTAAATGTATAAGGCCCGTGAATCACGCGTTACTACTCGCAGTTTTAACAGGAACGCCTGTTTTTGACTCGTGAACTCCAACAATACACACCGATACTACTAATGTGGCAAACAAAGCTGCCTCCATCTTTGATTCGAGCTAACGTTATTGTCCATGGTACCCCGCTTACCTCGTGGGTGGCATCGTTCTCAGTCTCCCACTTTCCAGACAAATGGAAAATATATAAAGCATTATCTTGGCTTCGCCTTCACTGTTGCCTATGTAAAATTAGCCTAAGATTCATGATGGCCTTAGAAAGCCTGACACGAGCGAGCTCCCAACGTGAGTCTCAAATTCAGCAGAGTCAAACAAACAAACAAACAATTCACATGTCCAGCGGCCATTTTAGAGTAACGTTAACTAACACAAACTACTTGCTCAGACCGTTCGCTTATGTTTCTTCAAATGTTCGCGGCAAACACAAAGCCAGCAGTCACAGAAAAAAGGTTTGCAATAGTTTGTCGGAGTATTTGCATTATTGTCTAAACGTTAGTCAAGTTCGGGCCTCGACTTAGCTAGCTAACACTAGGTAGCGTGCTAGCATTAGCTAACGTTAGCTAGCTATCATTAGGCTTCCAATTCCTGAACTTAGTTTAGCGTGCAGGTTATGAGTTACTTCTGTTTACTTAAATTATTACCGGTAAGTAAACAAATAAATAGCTAAACCAACAGTCAAATCAATGTAATTTGATGAGAAAAAACCAGAGGTGACGTTAGCTAGATAACTTACCAGAGATGAAGTGCGCACCACACACAAAAGTTTGTTGGTCCCCAATCTGTTCTCTTTATGGCTTTAAACCACAGCTTTCGGTGGTTCCTCTGAAAAGGGTGACATCTCGAGGGGATGCTGAAGAATCTGAGGCCATCATCTTGTCCTTTTCTGTTTGTACAGTTCACAGCACAGCAGCTTTGAGGCAAAATTAGCTACATGAAACGGGGCTACTGTGGCTAGCGAGTTCGTTTGCCTTTTTACCCAGAGGCTGCGTGCGCACCCCGCTGTGACGTAGACGGCGAACCCATCTATAGGGAGGGAAAGTGATCTCATCGCCCCCTAGTGGAAGCGTCCCATAATGCCGAGAGAATGAATGGGATTTCTCGACGAAATGATATCTTGGTCGACACCGAAAAGTTAGAATTTTTTTTAATTAATGAAAAAGCATTCAATTTATAACAAACAGGGAAATATACAATCAATAACATTTCTAAGATGAGTTATTAACCTCAACATACAGTACAATATGAAGGATATAAGCGAAAATTAAAAAAATAATAATAATACAGGAGCAGTTTGGCAAAGAATCCTGCCTACTTTAACTGTGAACCAGCAAGCAGTGACGTCACGGGATAGCCCGATTGCTAGCCTAATAGGACTGTAATACAACGACGTTGCAGGGACCCATGTTGCCAATGTTTCTGCAACGTTGCAGTAAAGTCTAATTAGACTTAGGAGGGTAAAGTTATTTTCGACCATAGATGGACGTTGTCACAACTTACCTAAGTACAACTTATGTGCAACATTGCTGCAACCCACTGTGTTAGTAGGGTTCAGACTGTAATTCACAAACTCATTGACCATGATTGTTGAATTATCGAAATCGAGCTTACAATGCATCAAAATGTTTTACAAATGTTTTATGATACGATATGAATGTACAAAATGAACATTGGAATGTCAACTTTCTTGTTGTCCTCCTATTCTCTCGCTTATTGCTCCTAAACTTGTCGGAAATTGCCTGGCCCCGCCTCATCGCTGCGTAGCAGCTTTAATTTTCTTTGAGTTTGTCTGTGAACTTGATTATGCATTAAACATTTCATTGTGCAGCCATATTCATTTGATATGTTTTTCTGTTGGCAGTCAAATAAATGCTGTGATTTACCGGGTGATTTAGATGAGAGTCTTAATTTCCCAGAGGGGAAAATGTTTAATGTGGTCTAACATTATGAAGAGGTCATCTGTGTTATCGTTCCCTGTTTTTGGTCCTAAATCAATCATAGCCTACCACAGAATGTTTGCTTTCCTCACAGCCACATAATACAGCATGTCCGTGTAGCCTACGCCAAATACAGGATGCACGAAACGTACAGTAGGCTACCTAAACTGAAGGAGCAATCAGACAAATGTAGGCTCGTACAAATAGCTTACCTTCCGAAGATGATTTGTTTCCTCGCGTGGACCTCACCAACAAGCACATGCACCTCCGTCTCCGAAAAGTTTCTCTTCTTTCCGCGTTTTTCCATAAACGTAATTGTCTTGACATTTATCTGATTGCTCGGATTGGGGCAGTTGTGCAGCAGTTGGTGGAGGTCACCACATTACACCACCAGAGCCAACAGGACATCCTCACTGCACTTCATTCCCTCACACATGCTGTCACGGACCTCACACAGTCACTCACTACCACACTCACGGACCTCACACAGTCACTCACTACCACACTCACGGACCTCACACAGTCACTCACTACCACACTCACAGACCTCACACATTCACTCACAATGTGAACCTTACTTGTTTGTGTCTTCATAGCTGGTGCATGACCTCAGCGCGGGCGCTTTGGCCCCGCTGGTAACCCTCATGACGGGGAGGGGGCTGAGGGCTTGGGTCCTCATGTTGTGGTGGGGTCTTGACTGGTTCTCATTCTTATCAGCTTTGAATATATATCTTGGCAAACATAACACGGGATGATGTACAAGGAGGGGACAGATACCTAGTGAAAGTACTATTGGTTGCTAGTAAAAAGACATTAATGAGCGCTTGGTAAAAGGTGGAACCCCATCAACGAGCAGTGGCTGGGTGTTATGGAGGAGATTTATGTTAGGGAGAAGTTCACGCATGCATTGAGGATGCAGGAAGGAAAGTTTGAAGGGAGATGGGAAAAATGGATGGATTATAGAAGGAAGTGTGATGATACCACTAATATTGAAATTGTAATATTTGAGTAAGAGAAAAAAGCTGCATGGATGGAAGTAAGTTTTTCTGTTTTATTGTATTGTTGTTGTATGGATGGAAAATGCTAATAAAGATTAAAGTAAAAAAGACAAAGAATATGTATCTTGGCTATGCACACACCAACAAGCCAGCCGTCACGCGCAGCGCCTGCCGCCAGTCTAGCCCCTACCCTGCTGTGCGCCAGGATAAATGAGTCATGCGTGGAGCCAATATGACTGATTAAGACAGATGGTAAATGGACTGCACTTATATAGGCTAGCGCTTTTATCGAAAACGCTTTACGGAACAGGGGGGTCGGACGCGGAAGTGGCGATCGGGCGGTAGATTCGAAGTGTTTGGTTCTGGTGAGATTGCATAAACTGTACTCTGACTGTATCAACATGTCTACTAGTTCGGATGGTGGTGGTGGTAGTGGTGGGTACAGGACACAAATGGAGTGGAGTGAGGCGAGGCCGAGGAGGAGCTTGAAGAGGAGAGATCGGGGGCAGGGTTCGGGAGGTAGTGAGTCCGAGGGCGGCTGTGTGAAGCAGTCGAGACTCGGTGGAGGTAGCTCTCGGATGAGCCCCGGTCGTGTCGTGGAGTGGAAGGTAATTGTGGAGTTTGATCAGGATGGCGGGCACTGTCATCCCCTTAAACTGACTATGGCGATCGAGAAAGAGATAGGGAAGGTGAAGTTTGCTCAGTTTCTCGGCAATAGGCGAGTATTGATTTGTGCTAACAGCGAGATACAGAGTAGCAAGATCCTGGGGTTGTCGTCGCTTGGCGGGGAAAGGGTGAAGGCTCATGTTCCGGGTGCAATGGCGCGGTTGAAGGGTGTGATTTCGGGTGTGCCTGTGAGTGTGTCTATGGAGGAGATCAAGAAGGAGCTGCGTGGAGGCAAGGTGGTTGAGGCCACTAGACTTATGAGCAAGAGGGATGGCGCGCTGACGGCCACCTTGTCAGTGGTTCTTCAGTTTGAGAAAGCCCTTCCTCCATCAGTGCAAATGGGTTACGTGAGGTATAGTGTGAGGGCGTTCATCCCCAAGCCGCTCAGATGTTTCAAGTGCCAGAGAATGGGGCACACAGCACAGCAGTGTAAGGGTCAGGTTAGATGCGCCCGTTGCGGGGGCCAACATGAGTATGGGAAGTGTGAGGTAGATGCCAAGATGCGTTGTTGTAATTGCGGGGGTGAGCACAGTGCTGCGTATGGTGGATGTGTAGCGCAGATTGAAGCCAGGGAGGTCCAACGGGTTAAGGTGGTGACAGGGGTATCGTACGCGGAGGCACTGAAGACGGTTAGGGCGGCGGGGCCGAGCAGCAGGCCTCCTAGTGGTGTGACTGAGAGTGCTGCAGTGCAGAGTGTTGGTCCTGTGCCGGTCAGGTGGCCCCAGCCCCAAGCTCCAGCTCCACCGCCTAGTGTGTGTTCCCACAAATGTAGTGTTGGCGATGACACACTGGTAGTGGGCAAGGTGGATTTTGTGGCCTTCATCTGTCATGTCATGAATGTTGCAGCGCAGCATAAAGGGAAGAGCGATAAGATCAAAGCCATTGTGGAGGCAGCCGAAAGGTTCCTTGCGGTGACGGAGGTTAAAGCGGAACAGATACATGCTTTGTTGACTAAACCAGTAGATAATGGGGAGGGTTGACACCTTACTGATGGTGCTTCACATTCTGCAGTGGAATGCTAGGAGCCTTGTAGCCAATGGCCAAGAATTGAAGAAGTATATATATGAGTTAGATGTGGTTCCTGATGTTGTGTGTGTGCAGGAGACTTGGCTGCGGCCTCAGTTGGATTTTGTGATCCCCGGGTTCAGGTCTGTAAGGAAAGATCGGGCGCACAATCAAAGTGGTGGGGGGTGTGCGACTTTTCTGAAAGATGGGCTAGCCTATAGGGAGGTGCCCTCTCCTCTGGATGTTGAATGTGTTGTGGTTGATTTGTGCAGCCCGCGGGAGGGGGGCAATATTAGGGTGGTCAATTTCTACAATCCGTGTAAGTCGCTTACAGTGGACATGTTCCAGGACATAGCTGGGGCGGTGTCTAGGAAGGAATTGTGGGTTGGGGATTTTAATGCACACAACAGTTTATGGGGCAGTCTTCATACAGACAGTAATGGTCAGGTGGTGGAAGACATGTTGGATGGAAGGTCGCTGGTCTGCCTTAATGATGGGCAGGGCACGAGGCTTGATGTGAATAGGGGTACAATGTCCTGCCTGGATCTTACGCTGGTGTCAAGTAGTCTAGTGACGGCCTGTGAGTGGCGCGTTAAGACCGAGTCGTCTATTGGGAGTGACCACTTTCCAGTTCTCACGGTTGTTCGTGCGAGTGTGTATGTGCAAGACGGGTGTGCACTTACTGGGTGGTGTTTCGGGAAGGCTGACTGGGAGGTCTTAAGGTTGTCTTGTGAGGGCACGGCTCCTTTGGTTGCTCTTGAAGGTAGCATAGAGGACTGCGCAGCTGAGATGGCTGGTCATATTTTGAATGCTGCCACTGTGAGTATACCAAGACGGGTGACCCAGCGTAGGAAGAAGGTGGTGCCGTGGTGGAATGAGGAATGCAGTAGTGCGGTTCGAGCGCGGAACAAGGCTCTTAGAGTTTTGAGGAGGGACCTGTCGCCCGAGAATTTGGTTGCCTACAAACGGTGTAGGGCTGTTGCTCGTAGGGTGGTGAAAAGCACAAAATAGAGGACGTGGATGGAATTTTGTTCCTCTATTGGCAGGAATGTGCAGCTGGGAGAAGTCTGGTCCATGTTTAAGAGAATGAGTGGGTCGAGGGCATCAGTCCGTGTTCCAGCACTGAATGTTGGGGAGAGGCTGGCAGTGTCTGATAAAGAGAAGGCGGATATGTTGGGTCGTGCTTTTGCTGCAGTGCATAGTGGGGAGCACCTGGATGAAGTGCATAGGCAGCAGAAGATCTGCACTCTTAGTAGACATGGGAATGTGTGGGATCGGAGAGGTGAGTTTGGGTCAACTCTAGATGTGGACTTTACAATGACAGAGCTCAAATTAGCTTTGCAGGGTACCGGGTATTCAGCCCGAGGGCAGGACCAGTTGTGCTATGCCATGTACCGACAGCTACCCGTGGCATCTTTACAGCTAGTACTGAGATTTTTTAATATAATCTGGAGTGAGGGCCTCTTGCCATGTGGGTGGAAGAGTGCAGTGATTTTGCCGTTTCATAAGCCTGGGAAGGACCCTGCTGTGCCTGATGGCTACAGGCCCATCGCATTGACTTCTCATTTGTGCAAATGGATGGAGAAGATGTTAGTTCGCAGGCTGTGTCATGTGCTGGAACGGAGAGGGCTACTGAGTCATTGTCAGAGTGGATTTCGGAAAGGGCGTTCCACGCTGGATGCTCTGGTTGGAGTCTGCTCTGATGTTGAAAAGTCAATGAAAATGAAGGAGGGGATGGTGATAGTTTATTTTGACATTGAAAAGGCGTACGACTCTATGTGGAGGGATGGGCTACTTATCAAGTTGAGCTGTTTGGGTATTGTGGGGAGGTTGTACAATTGGGTTATGGACTTTTTAACGGGTAGGACACTTAGAGTCAAGGTGGGTGCAGACGTCTCAGAGCTGTTCAGCATAGTGAATGGTATCCCTCAAGGGAGTGTGATCAGCCCGGTGTTGTTTAATGTGATGATTAATGATATTTTTGCGAACCTTGAGGGATGCATGAAGTCGGCTCTTTATGCAGACGATGGGGCCATTTGGATGAGGGGAAGGAATGTGCCGTACGTGTTCGGGAAGCTGAGGCAGGCAATAGAGAAGGTGGAAAGGTGGTCTTATGAGTGGGGGTTCAAACTGTCAGCGAGCAAGTCCTGCTACATGGTGTTCACTAATAAGCGCAAGCTCGAGGCTGGGGGGCTCATGCTCTATGGTCGGCCTCTGGAGTTGGTTACAGAGTTTAAATACCTGGGCCTGTGGCTCGAAAGCAGGTTTACATGGGCAGTTCACATTTGCCACTTGGAAACCAAGTGCAAAAAGGTTGTCAATCTACTGCGTGCTGTGGCTGGGTGTGACTGGGGGGCAGGAACGCAGTCAATGCTGGACATTTAAAGGGCACTGATGAGGTCAGCTCTGGACTATGGGGGTGTGGTGTATGCAGCGACAGCTAAGTCTACGTTGCTTAAAGTGGATCGGTTGCAATACAGGGCTCTGCGGATCTGTTTGGGAGCTATTAGATCTACCCCCAATAATGCGGTGCTCGTTGAAGGTGGAGAAATGCCTCTGGAGCTCAGGCGGGAGAAACTGGCGCTGGCCTACGGGGTTAGGCTGCAAGGGTGTGGGGACGACCACCTTGCTAAGCTCACGTTGCGGGATTGCTGGGAACTCAATAGGTTCCAGGGGACTGTGGTTGGGTGGACTATTGAAGCCACAGTGAGGGACTATGGGCTGGAGGGGATGGAGTTCACTAGGTCCGCCCCAGTTAGTTGGGTGCCCCCTTGGCTCTTCCCTGAAGTGACCGTGGACAGGCGCGTTCTGGAGAGAAAACATGGATGGCAGCCGGGTGAAGTGGGTGTGAACACGGGCATGTATCTGCGTGCGAGTTACTACGGGTGTGTGGAGGTCTACACTGACGGGTCAAAGGATGAACTGGATAGAGTGGGGGTTGGAGTGTATGTCCCGGGGTTCGAAGTGGGTCTTTCCAAGCGGCTGTCTGATATGTTATCTGTGTACACGGCTGAAATGGTGGCGGTCATCCTTGGGTTGCAGTGGGTGGAGGAGGTCAGACCTGATAGAGTGGTGGTGTGCACGGACTCCAAATCAGTGCTGGACAGTATACAGTCCACCCAGTCCGTCAGGGAGGATCTGCTTATTGAATTGTATCACAGTTTGTTTAGGCTTCACAGGGGTGGGATAGACGTGCAGTTTTGTTGGGTTCCGGCACATGAGGGGGTGACGGGGAATGAGACTGCAGACCGACTGGCGAAAGGTGTGCTGACTAAGGTCATCTCGGTGCCTGTTCCGCTCGAGAAGGGAGAGGGGAAAGCGGTGATTAGGAGGAAGGGATTTGAGTTCTGGCAGAAGAGGTGGGATGAAGACCAAAAGGGGAGGGATGAGGACCAGAAGAGGTGGGATGAAGACCAAAAGGGGAGGGGGTATCACAGGGTGCAGAAGTCAGTTATGGTGAAGAACTACACTGCACAGAACAGGAGGGAGGAAATCGTCATGGCTAGACTCAGGTTTGATCACACGGGACTGAACGGCACCTTGTTTGTACTGGGGAAAAGGGGGAGTGATATATGTGGGCACTGTGGAGCTGCAGAAAACACTGAACATGTTCTGTTGCACTGTCCCAACTATGAAGTAGAGAGAGAGAGACTCCGGGATAAGGTCAGAGAAGCAGGACGGGAATGGACTTCGAGGGGTTAACTGGGCACGGAGGGGGAGGGGGTAGGAATCTGCAGGAAGGCTCTATTTACTTTCTTGGGTGACACACGGTTGTGGGGCAGACTGTAGTCTGTGAGCACTAGGATGATGACATGATGATGCACACTCTTGTACAGTAGGTGGCGGTATGCACCTTTAAGCTGTTTGCGATCCGCCATAAAACCCAAGGAGAAGAAGAAAGAAGAAGAAAACGCTTTACAATGGCCTCTCATTCACACACCAATGGCGGCAGCTGCCATTCAAGGTGCTAGCCTGCTCATTGGGAGCAATTTGTAGTTCAGTGTCTTGCTCAAGGACACTTCGATATGTGGACAGGAGGAGCCGGGATTCGAATCATTAGCCCCGCGGTCATTGGACGCCCCGCTCTACCTCCTGAGCCACAGCCACTTCCAGATGCCAAGCAGACAAAAGACAAATCAGATGAAGAGATGCAAACAAGATGAAGAAAGAGTAACATACTGTATAACTGCTAGAAATTATGAACAGGCTGGTCTGATCTAGCTTGAAGCTGCTAAGCATTTTCCAACTCCTAGAGGGTGACAGACTACTACTACTACTAGAGGGGGACAAACTACTACTACTACTAGAGGGTGACAAACTACTACTACTAGAGGGTGACAAACTACTACTACTACTAGAGGGTGACAAACTACTACTACTAGAGGGTGACAAACTACTACTACTAGAGGGGGACAGAAACTAGAGGGGGACAGAAACTGCAACACTTTAGTAAAATACACCAAAGTAAAACTACTGGGCTACGGAAGCCCCTAGGGACAAGCTGTGTATAGGCTAAAGGTTAATAGCTAAGGCAAATCAATCAAATCAATCAATCAAAGCTTTATTTGTATAGCGCATTTCATACCCAGAGGCAACACAATGCGCTTTACAGAGAACAAGGGAGGTGGGCATACGACCCACCCCTACATATTCCAGAGGGAAGCAAAAAAACAGTAATCACCCGGGGGCCAGATAAGTGAGCTGTAAAAATTCTTCCCTGACCCCTCTCAACAAGGCGATCGAGCAAGCTCCAGGAGTATGTTTGTCTACCGGCTAAGAACATTTATAAAGCAATACATTACATTAAATTACATTTCAGAGTGAGAGAGGCTAAAAGCATCATAGGAGAGAGAACATCCTACGGACATGCTACGACATCCACAGCAGACACGGGGGTATCTATCGGACTCCGGGAGGTCTGCTGGTGACAGTGGGGCATCCACTGGACCTGGTTAGAAGATAGGAGGGAGAGAGAGAGGCACTAGGGAGAGGGAAGGCAAATCAACCTATGGGGAAACTCACAACCTTACACCAAGGACAATTGAGTCCCACAACTCATTACCATCATACTATGTACTAAAATATTCATCCAGGATTACTACAGTATAAATATTTAAACTGTGACTTACTTTATTACCTACTGAATGTGTGTGCTTCCTGCTGATGTGTTTGAAAGGTAGCAGACAGTTCTCCGTGGCTAAGGCTGATATCTCGCTCTGATTCCTACAGTATGTGTTGGGTTGGCCCAGGTCAGAGCTTCTGGACAACGACACAGTCCAGGACCTGTCTCTGCTGCTGCAGGGCCCAAGAGGCCATGCAGGCTAGTGGGCGGGCGAGACTGGGTCGTTCTCTGGGGGCTTCCCCCCTGAGGTCCTCCTCTAGGGCTTCCAGGTCCTCTCTCAGTAGGCCTACCTATGCGCCCACACACTGTTGCCACAACTGGCCCAGGCTGCTGTCCTCCTGCCCCGCCCTGATATCATTGCTGGGATACAAACTTTTCCACTGCTGAAACACTCAATTTACCCTCACGAGGATTCTACGAGCACAAGTATCTAAAAAAACAACAACAACCCTGGCCTGCTTGTGAGATTTATTGCTTTTTGATATTCACTGCATTTATGGCCATCTATGTTAGCTGAATTTAGGGAAAAGAGGTAACTACTCAAAGGGATAAGAACTTACCAGATGGAATACTAGACTGCCAAGTCTAAACCACTGAATGCACTTTATTTCTGTCCAGACTCTTACTTTGCTTCATTCATTTTGATACACTACAAACTGATCTCCTGTGCATCACCATTATATCAATTGTCCATGAATGGTGTGAATTGTCTTTTTGTTAGTATTTCCTGTGACCTAGATGCACCATGTGTTGTTTTATATACCAGCATCACATGATAAAGACACAGATACAAATATCATCATTAACCACTTTGTTTCATAAAGTAAAAACAGTGAATGGAATGCAAGCTATGACTGACATGTATTAAACCATATACCCCTGTATATGTTTATGTATGGATGTTTAGCCATTAGCCCTTTGTGGTTTGAGTGTTAAATAACACAGGACTCGTCTGTATTATTTAGGGAATTGTAACTAAATCTACAGTGTGGTGTTTCTCCCTGTTTACTGTGTAACTTGAATGAGAAGCCTGCTGGCTAAGCCATGTGAGAGGGGGAAGGACAGAGACACTAGTGTTGGATGGATACAGAGAGAAGCTCTGGAAGGATGTGCTGTTTTCTTTTGAGGATGGGTTATAAAGGGCTGTAATAGAATAACAGGGGTTTGCTCGGGTTTGCTCCTCAGATTCTACGCTCTCCACGGTAAGTGTCCAAGATACCTGGACATTTTATCCCACTACACGAGGTGAAACTCAAGGTCAAGTCAGTATCAAGACTGAATCTAAAAGAGTCTTAAAGTGCATTTGATTTTTTCATATCATACCTGGATTCACTGAGTTGACATGGAGATAACTTCAAAATATTCATGAGGAAAACTAGCCTACATAATGTTTTTTTTATGATGCAAATGTACTTAATGTATGTAAACATTTCCGTTTTCCAGAACTGATTTGAACAATACCAAGAATAGCCTACAACAACATGAAACAAAAGAAATAAAATAAATAATAAATATTAAAAAATAAAATAAAAAGCAGCTACATAACAATCACATAATCCACATTTATGGTAAGAAATATCTTCATGGGCCATGCCGATGCCTATGCGTTAGTTGCTTGATATGTTAAAATGTAGTGATAAATTCGCTATAACAAGTGACGCCATCATTATCACTGAGAGGCAAAAGCTCTGGCTTTATGGTGCGTTCGTTTGTGGTTGGAGCTGGCAAGTGGCAAAATACCTACCTCCGACCTGTCGGAGCTATATACCATTATATCACAGTTACCTAGTTATATCTATATACCATTATATCACAGTTACCTAGTTATATCTATATACCATTATATCACAGTTACCTAGTTATATCTATATACCATTATATCACAGTTATATCTAGTGCATTCGAGCAACTGGGGGCTGAGAAACATATCCGAATTTGCGACGAGGAAGTGCGAGTTCATGCAGTGTTTTATTTAATTATTCCTAGTAGCAAGTCGCAATTTGCCACCTCCCAGTTAGAAACGAACGCACCATTATAACATTAATGGTGCGTTCGTTTCTAACTGGGAGATATAACTAGGTAACTGTGATATAATGGTATATAGATATAACTAGGTAACTGTGATATAATGGTATATAGATATAACTAGGTAACTGTGATATAATGGTATATAGATATAACTAGGTAACTGTGATATAATGGTATATAGATATAACTAGGGAACTGTGATATAATGGTATATAGATATAACTAGGGAACTGTGATATAATGGTATATAGATATAACTAGGGAACTGTGATATAATGGTATATAGATATAACTAGGGAACTGTGATATAATGGTATATAGATATAACTAGGTAACTGTGATATAATGGTATATAGATATAACTAGGTAACTGTGATATAATGGTATATAGATATAACTAGGTAACTGTGATATAATGGTATATAGATATAACTAGGTAACTGTGATATAATGGTATATAGATATAACTAGGTAACTGTGATATAATGGTATATAGATATAACTAGGTAACTGTGATATAATGGTATATAGATATAACTAGGGAACTGTGATATAATGGTATATAGATATAACTAGGTAACTGTGATATAATGGTATATAGATATAACTAGGGAACTGTGATATAATGGTATATAGATATAACTAGGTAACTGTGATATAATGGTATATAGATATAACTAGGTAACTGTGATATAATGGTATATAGATATAACTAGGTAACTGTGATATAATGGTATATAGATATAACTAGGTAACTGTGATATAATGGTATATAGATATAACTAGGTAACTGTGATATAATGGTATATAGATATAACTAGGTAACTGTGATATAATGGTATATAGATATAACTAGGTAACTGTGATATAATGGTATATAGATATAACTAGGTAACTGTGATATAATGGTATATAGATATAACTAGGTAACTGATATAATGGTATATAGATATAACTAGGTAACTGTGATATAATGGTATATAGATATAACTAGGTAACTGTGATATAATGGTATATAGATATAACTAGGTAACTGTGATATAATGGTATATAGATATAACTAGGTAACTGTGATATAATGGTATATAGATATAACTAGGTAACTGTGATATAATGGTATATAGATATAACTAGGTAACTGATATAATGGTATATAGATATAACTAGGTAACTGTGATATAATGGTATATAGATATAACTAGGTAACTGTGATATAATGGTATATAGATATAACTAGGTAACTGTGATATAATGGTATATAGATATAACTAGGTAACTGTGATATAATGGTATATAGATATAACTAGGTAACTGTGATATAATGGTATATAGATATAACTAGGTAACTGTGATATAATGGTATATAGATATAACTAGGTAACTGTGATATAATGGTATATAGCTGAATGCACACAGGTCGGAGGTGGGTATTTTGCCACTTGCGACTTGCCACCTCCAACCACAAACGAACGCACCATAACATGTTTCCCGCTTGGTGACGCTGTTGACCGCCCAGTGCGCGCGCCCGTGTGTTACTTGGTTCCACGTCCCCGCGGGTCTCGCGCCTCTGAGAGAACAGAGAGAAAGGAAGAGAAACTTCACAGACATGGCGGAGGCGACGTCTCTCAAAGGCTTGCGAGCCCAAATGGGTAAGGAATAAATGTACCCATTTGCGCAAATGTGTTAAGTAACTTGTTAAAGTGGCGTCCAGAATGTTTGCTAAGTTAGGCGGTACCGTTAACCTACTTAGTTTGAACATGTTAGCTCGCTATCCAGCCTAGCTAGGTAGAGCTATCTGCTGTGGGGGTGATAGCCGGGGCTAGCTGCTAGGCTAGCTGGTCTCTGCAGGTTCAGCCGGTGCTAGCTGCTAGGCTAGCTGGTCTCTGCAGGTTCAGCCGGGGCTAGCTGCTAGGCTAGCTGGTCTCTGCAGGTTCAGACGGGGCTAGCTGCTAGGCTAGCTGGTCTCTGCAGGTTCAGCCGGGGCTAGCTGCTAGGCTAGCTCGTCTCTGCTAGCTCAGTGAGTGATGCTGCTTGTTCGTGCACTTTTCTCAAAAAACTGTACAGTTAATTTTAAGTTGTGTTAACATGCCTAACCATCTCATAAAATGACATGTATGACCGTGTGACAGCTTTGTGCGCCATAGCAACTAGGCTAGCTAGGGTAGTTCAGCTAGGGTAGTTCAGCTAGGGTAGTTCAGCTAGGGTAGTTGAGCTAGGGTAGTTGAGCTAGGGTAGTTGAGCTAGGGTAGTTGAGCTAGGGTAGTTTAGCTAGGGTAGTTCAGCTAGGGTAGTTCAGCTAGGGTAGTTCAGCTAGGGTAGTTTAGCTAGGGTAGTTTAGCTAGGGTAGTTTAGCTAGGGTAGTTTAGCTAGGGTAGTTTAGCTAGGGTAGTTCAGCTAGGGTAGTTCAGCTAGGGTAGTTCAGCTAGGGTAGTTCAGCTAGGGTAGTTGAGCTAGGGTAGTTGAGCTAGGGTAGTTGAGCTAGGGTAGTTGAGCTAGGGTAGTTTAGCTAGGGTAGTTCAGCTAGGGTAGTTTAGCTAGGGTAGTTCAGCTAGGGTAGTTTAGCTAGGGTAGTTTAGCTAGGGTAGTTTAGCTAGGGTAGTTCAGCTAGGGTAGTTCAGCTAGGGTAGTTCAGCTAGGGTAGTTGAGCTAGGGTAGTTGAGCTAGGGTAGTTGAGCTAGGGTAGTTCAGCTAGGGTAGTTCAGCTAGGGTAGTTCAGCTAGGGTAGTTCAGCTAGGGTAGTTGAGCTAGGGTAGTTGAGCTAGGGTAGTTGAGCTAGGGTAGTTTAGCTAGGGTAGTTGAGCTAGGGTAGTTGAGCTAGGGTAGTTGAGCTAGGGTAGTTGAGCTAGGGTAGTTGAGCTAGGGTAGTTGAGCTAGGGTAGTTGAGCTAGGGTAGTTCAGCTAGGGTAGTTGAGCTAGGGTAGTTCAGCTAGGGTAGTTGAGCTAGGGTAGTTTAGCTAGGGTAGTTTAGCTAGGGTAGTTCAGCTAGGGTAGTTTAGCTAGGGTAGTTCAGCTAGGGTAGTTCAGCTAGCCCAGCCAGCCAACGTCCCGGCTAGCTAGTGTAACGTTAGCTAGCTACAAAGACGCTGACATAGGCTATTGTAAATAAATTAATAGAAATTAATATTGTATAAATTCCTAAATATGCCTATAGTGTAAAATAATGTTAGTGTGTCACCTACCCTATGATGAACATTACTCGCACAAGGCTCTTCTTCACTTAACGTTAGATACATGTCTAGCCCAGGCGGTTTGGTTTCACTCAAACTTAGTGCTAGCAGTTCAGCTGGCCGGGAAGCTAGCCTGGCTATATGCTTGTTATTCATCAGACTGGCTTTGTTGAACGTTCATGGGTCAATTTTCTATTGACACATCGCATTCACTTCGCTTGCAGGCTTGGTACATTTGGAATAGTAGCTAGAAATAATATCTAACGCTAGTTAACTAGGCTTAGTTAGAATAGCCTACTCCATTTAGAATTTAGTTGACAGGTGGTATTTGCCACTCTTCTCTAGCTAGAACAATGTATGACCTGGTTTTGCACAAAGATGGATGCAGATGCAGTCACTGACTGAACTGCAAGATCACAAAGCTGATGTGATGGGAGGATAGATAAGGCTGTGTCCAGCAGTGTGCACAGCCTTATCTTGGGTTCTGTGATCAAGGCATCTGTATCTGCTGGTTCAGTTCCTCCACTGAAAAAGAGTTATGCAAGTCAGCATGCCTACATGTGTTTTCTACTGTGGCAGCTAGGCCGATTGCAATGGCAGCATTTCTTTGAATGCGTCTTATCCATTCCTTTGCCGTCTCTACGTACCCAGCTTCTTCCTGAGTGGACACTGAGGGCACAAATCACTTACTGTTGGTCTGCATCAGGAGGTCTGAAAGACCAGTTTGTTTTGACCCAAGCTGCTAGATTTAGCTGAAACTTTAGTGTTTTTTCCCCCCTCCAACATACCCGACATGGGTGTATGCCTACATTCTTCTCTCCTGAAAGTGGGCCATATTGTAACTGTTAACTTAGTTTAGGGTTTTCTTGCACTTTCCCATTTTCACTCTTAAAATCACATCCACTTGTTTTTATGGTTTCCAAAATTACCAAGGAACTTGTGATGTGGACTTTCCTGTCGATGGAGGTGCCTGAACATTATTGTTTTGTTCAGCCTTCATGCACAGGACCATTGGAATAATGGCTGGGAATCTATTCCAAGCAACAAACACCCACCTCTGTGGTTAGCCTATCTTTGCAAGAATGTGAGCCAGGAGGAGTGTACTGTCATTATGAGGAGAGATCAGACTGCCTGGCTCTCTCACTGCAAGGCTATCTTGAATCCTCCTCGATGTGCCTAGGCTGCTGCAAAATCAAAAGTATGACAACTATTCAGGATCGGTCTGAGCTAACCAGAGGAGGAAATGGATCTTTCTAGTTTCTTGTAGCAGGCCAACAAGGAGGGGTTCCTCCTGAAATGTCCGGCCCTGCCCCTGCTCTCTTCACTGTTGGAAGTAAATCATGTCCACAGCAAAGTCATCGGTAGTATCACGGTTTGACAGTTCCTCACCAGACTGAACACCCAGAGAGAGGAAGAGAGAGCCCCCCAGGTCAGACCTTATTAGTGCTGGGTATTGGGAAGGACCTCACGATATGATACCTATCATGATACATGGGTCACGATACAATGTCACGATACAATGTATCACGATACGGTCATGATGCGTATATACATATTGCGATACCCTACATAATTTACTGGAAATTTATACAACTGAAAATACAACTCCTTCCCCCGATCTGTGGGGGTGATCCTGAGGGCGGAGGGAATGTAAGGATATTTGAAATCCATTTAAAACTTGAATAATATATCTATGACTCAATTCTAACCTTAATTTTCAATATCTATTCTGTGTCTTGTTCTGTATCGCGGAAAAAATACTGCGATGTATATTGTTGTATCTGAGAAAAAAGAAATATATATAAATGTATCTATTTTATTGCACAGCCCAGTGGAGTTAGATTGAACTTCTGGTGTGTTACTTGCTGAAGGTGATCATGGGGTGCATGCAAAGGGCCCTGTCCACATCCCCCCACAGAAGATTTGAGTAGCAAATGTCGGCGCTTCATTTGAATACTGGAGGCCTTCCATTCGTCTGGTCTCTGACTCTGTCTGATGTGGATGGGACCTGGTTGGGGCTTCGAGGTCCGCTCCTGGTAGTGGGAGAGCCCTGGCACCATGACTAACCCTCAGCTCCTGGTAGTGGGAGAGCCCTGGCACCATGACTAACCCTCAGCTCCTGGTAGTGGGAGAGCCCTGGCACCATGACTAACCCTCAGCTCCTGGTAGTGGGAGAGCCCTGGCACCATGACTAACCCTCAGCTCCTGGTAGTGGGAGAGCCCTGGCACCATGACTAACCCTCAGCTCCTGGTAGTGGGAGAGCCCTGGCACCATGACTAACCCTCAGCTCCGGGCAGGGCATTATTTCATTAGTCCGTGAGAACGAAGCATTACCTGCTGTTGTCGGATGTGTCATCATCCCTGTGCCTCTGGAAATAGCCTGAGCTTACTTTTGCGTGAAGGCGTCCCTAGTAATCCTCCTCATCAAGGTGTGTGTGTGCGTGCGTGCGTGCGTGCGTGCGTGCGTGCCACAGCTGTGCCCTCAAGTCCTGCATTATTAGGCAGTGTGGACACGTTCCACTCGAGGCATCTGCACAGTACTTCACCTCCTGCCAGCCAAGTAACACTGGCTAATACTGCTGTGGGAACAGAGATGGGGAATCAGCAGAGCATCTCACTGACCCGCTGAACTGACTCTTGTTTCAGCTCTGACTGGTATTTCTGTGTGTGCGTGTGTGAGAGCGAGTGAGGGTTGATGGTGTGATACTGGGGCGTGGTCTTGTGGCTGGCTGCTGTCTTTCTTTGTGCTTTGTCTGCTGGTTGGTTGCAGTCATTGCCTGTTCTGTTGCTCCAGAAGGGAAGCTGGGGTTAGGCTAAGCAGGAGCATGTCTGTTACATCTGATGCCCTGCATTTTTCACTTATGCAAAAGAGTAGCCTAAGTGCTTTATGTATGTGGCCTAGTCAAAGGCTAGTCTTGACTACCCCCTCTTTATCCTAGCCTTGCATGTTTGTGTGGTTCACCCAGCAAAATGCTCTAATCTAATCTATGGTTGTCTCAGTTAGGCCACTGGTGAGTTTAGAAAGAACAGAAATGTTGTGCATTGGAGCAAACTGACCTGCTTCCTGTTTATAACCTTCTGCCCCTCTCAGTCCAGCTGTGTGGGTGTGTGTGTGTGTGTGCACGTGCGTGTGCACGTGCGTGTGTGTCCCCACAGCCATTAGCTGCCCCCGATGTGAGAGGCCTTTTAGTGTTTCCAGAACATCACTGCCTGAGGATATGATACCCCAGATAATCAATAACCTCTGGCTATCTATCTATACTGCAACTCTGATGCTGTAAAGCTTTCCCAGATGCTATAGACACAGCAGCCACCTAATGTAAAATACTACCAAGTAGTAATAATCATCATTCTTATCCCCCCAGGCCAGGTGCAGGATAAAACATGGATCTAGAAGAGGAGAAGGGTTTCCACACTGGATTACAGCTCCCAACACTGGATTTGAGCAATGTTTCCACCACACAGGGTCGTCTTCTTGCCTGAAGAAGACCTTCAAATAAAGTGTTGGGAGCTATAATCCAGTGTGCGGATATCCTTTTCCTCCTCTTGTGAAATGCTTTGTCCCACCACCCTCACCCTGGCTCTGCGTGGCCTCAGGCTGGCCTGGGCCTCTGGTCCATTCAGCACTAATGTATGCTTATCATTGCAAATCTCCATAGTGATGGAGAGACGGGTTGCTCACAGCTAGGTAGGTGCCTCTCCCTCCTTGGTTACTAGTCTCTCTCTCTCTCTCTCTCTCTCTCACGCGTGCCCCTTCATATAATGCACAAAGACACCTGGCTCTTTCACTTCCCCCATCACCAGGATCTGTGTAGAAAGGGCTAAGGCTAAACCCTTGTGAAAAGTTACATAATGGTAAATTATAACAATTTTAAGTCTGTTATTAATTATTTAGCTAATATTGATTTTCGAACCAGTTCTGCTCGTCGGTACTGTTATAGTAGGCCACAGAAGGGCCTGTAGGCATGTAGGGCCTGGCCTGGACAGGGAGTGACTCAAACCTGTCAAAGCTTTTTGACTCAAACCTGAGTCAGCGGTAATGGAAGCTCAGAGAGTGGGCAATCACATGTCTTGAGATTAGAGACGAGTCATGGACTGCATTAGAGAGAGAGACTTTTTAGCTTGTGACTTGGCTGCTCTGGTTTTACATACTCAGCCTTTTCCCTTTCCTATCTGCTCTCCATTCCTGCTCCCTGACTGACCGAGGCCAAGAAACCTTTCAGCTCTGACTGACCCTCATTTTCTAAGAGGTTGAAATAGGTGTCCAGATGTTGAAACAGTTGAAAACTAGCCTGGCCTGCATTGCAGTCTGTCGATCTAAATTGGTTACCAAGTGACCACAAAATATAGTTAGGCAATTTGGCTATGAGTAGCACCTCTCATGTCCACGGACCACGAAACCTCTTGAGGACGTTGTCTATGCTTCCTGCTTCACTCAGCAACAGTTGCCATGCAACGGACCTGCCTAGTGCCTGAGGGCACCATATGAACATTGTTTTGTTGATTTGATTTGTGTCTCTGAAAACTCATCACTGTAGATGAGGCACCTCAGTGCTTCACAAGTATAAATAAAGGTTTGAAATGAAATAAAATTGAAGACAGGTATTCTAGATGGATATCTTTGCCCCAATGATCACATCTCCCCTCCATTGTAGATCAGTTCTCTTCTCTGGAGTGACTTGTTTATCTGCTTTTCCCAGCAGCTTGTGTTGTTTTTCTCCTGTCTTTCCCCCTCAAGGGATGGTGGATGTCTATTAGCCAGCTATCTCACAAGTCTCACCACAACTGCCTTAACCCCTGAATCTGTGCTCCTGAGCACTAATGATCAAAGCACTGCAGCTCCAGCGTCCAAAGGCAGTTGGTGATTAGTGTTTAGGCTATCTGATTAGTGTGCACTTTGAAGGTAATAGTGACCCCTCTGTCCCAATCAAAAGCTCTTTATCCTTCCTTCCAGTCTCTCTCGCAGGGCTATCACCCTCAAACTGGGCCTGGCGGTGATCACTGGAGCGTGAGAGGAAAAGTACACTGAGCCATGCTTCCGCTGGGATTAAGCAGCCAGCAGACTTTGACCCAGTCATTAATCTCTGGCCTGTCTACATTGATGCTTTGTTCAAAGCCGATATTGATGCTCTCTTGCTTGTTTGTTAGGCTTTGTCCTTCTATTGACCGGCAATACTATCTGACTGTGATCAGATTCACGATAGACAGCCATCTATTCCAGTCCATAGGGACTGTTGAACCTTGAGCTATATTGTCTTGTTATAAGGTTAGTCTACTGAGTGAACAACACAGGTAACAATCATCAGCTATCAATGCTTCAGAGCTACACTGATTCCAGCCAGCCCGATGTCCCTGGTGGAGTTCCTATAGGCTAGCCCAATGTCCCTGCTGGAGTTCCTATAGGCTAGCCCAATGTCCCTGCTGAAGTTCCTATAGGCTAGCCCAATGTCCCTAGTGGAGTTTCTATAGGCTAGCCCAATGTCCCTGGGTGAGCTTCTATAGGCTAGCCCAATGTCCCTAGTGGAGTTTCTATAGGCTAGCCCAATGTCCCTGGGTGAGCTTCTATAGGCTAGCCCAATGTCCCTGGTAGAGTTCCTATAGGCTAGCCCAATGTCCCTGGTAGAGTTCCTATAGGCTAGCCCAATGTCCCTGGGTGAGCTTCTATAGGCTAGCCCAATGTCCCTGGTGGAGTTCCTATAGGCTAGCCCAATGTCCCTGGTGGAGTTCCTATAGGCTAGCCCAATGTCCCTGGTGGAGTTCCTATAGGCTAGCCCAATGTCCCTGGTGGAGTTCCTATAGGCTAGCCCAATGTCCCTGGTGGAGTTCCTATAGGCTAGCCCAATGTCCCTGGTGGAGTTCCTATAGGCTAGCCCAATGTCCCTGGTGGAGTTCCTATAGGCTAGCCCAATGTCCCTGGTGGAGTTCCTATAGGCTAGCCCAATGTCCCTGGTGGAGTTTCCACACGCTCCCTGATAACTTCCCTTTGTTTTATTGTGGTCATATCCGCTAGAATTTTTTTCCCTGAGAGTTTTTTCCCGTCCCCCTCTCTGTAGCCTACATGAGCTTCTTCCTCTCTGCCTCCCTCAGTTACAAAGACATACAGGCTGCAGGGAACGCAGTGTCGTTTAGACAGGGTCACGTACTGAAAGAAGAGCTGTATTGTCGTAGGCTCATCCCCACAGGAGTACTTGGCTCTCTGCTGAATGCAGTCATAGGCAGGGTGAGGTAAAGTACTCTGTGGGAACGGAAGTAGGACTCGCGGCTCAACCCAGAGCTCTTAATCACTGTCTCTCTAGGTCGGGCCTGGTGTCTCTGGCAGAGACCTATCAGCCTCATTCTCCTGGCTGCTAGTTTCTCAATTACCTTTGGTTACGTCCCTTACAGATATGTAAGGGACGGTGATGCTGTCTAACATTTTGTTGATGTTAAGTACTGCACGCATCATTCTGGTGTAGCACCCATCAAGGGACAGTGTGCGATCGAACATGTTCTTGCTCTGTTCCATATATGTGGAGATGGAGGACAGTGGAGGAGAGGAAGCTATTTCAGACTATTGGCCACAGCTGAAGTGTTGATCAGCAGCCAGAGTTGTATCACATGATGACCTCTACCACCATGTCGGCAGTACCTCAACACCCCCCCCCCCCACACACACACACACCAGGGTTTTTCCTGCATAGAGGAATTTTTGGCGCCCCCCAAAGAGATTTTAGCCAGAGCCAAAGAAAAATTACCAGTGCCAAAATGCTAAAAATTGAGAATAAAAATAGCAATTCAAATCCTCTCCAAATATGTTTGATAGCTAGTTTCAAGTGCAGCCCATCCCTCTTTTTTGCTTTGTCCATGGTTTGGACCACTAGTAATCGAGATAATTAATAGACAGGTTATCAGTATTTTAAACATTTTGGCTTCATATCCATTTTGTGTCATGTCAGGAGATTTCTCGCGATTGTGAAAAATGAGCTCAGTCAGAACGACAGCAAATAATATAGGCCTATATATGCTGGTAAGCTACTCGGCATAAAACTGAGGTTTCCTCCCCAAATTGTGTGCGCATCACCCCCCAAAGACCCATTCTTAACCAGGAAAAACCCTGCACACACACACACACAGTCACATAGCCACGCACATCACACGCAAACACATACGGGGGGGCAAGGGAAGTGCAGTGCTACTGGGGCTTTGAGAGCTGTCGATCACACCCTTTCCACTTTCTCTCTCTCTCTCCCTCTCCCCTTTCCCACTCTTTCGCTTGTCTTGTGGCTGAAGTTGACAAAACGTCAGCTGCAGGGGTTAAAACTAACTTTTTGGCTTACCAGCCAACTGGCTGGTAAATTAATAAAAAATACCAACCAGACAGGTTTTTTTTTCTGGTAAATGATTTTTTTTACCTGCCAGACAGTTTTTTTTGTTTTACCAGCCATTGGCTAGTAAATTGAGATAATTTTACCAACTAGCTGACAGACATGCACACAAAAGGCTAGGGTTGAGCTTTCATCATGTCCTCCTCTCCTCATCCCTCATCCTCTTGAGTGTTTTAGACCACCCCACCAGAAAGAGAGAAGACTGGGATGTGATTTAGGACCGGTCATTCTGTCCTCTGCCAGTCTGTGGTGGCCGAAGCCCATCTCAACAAGCCCAGTGTACTACGGTGCTGCTGTGCTGTCGTTCAGTGTTAGGGAGGAGGGGGGGACGGCTTGGAAGGCTGAATAGCTGGATTGTTCTTTAGCTTCCAAATCCTCTGGATCTCACCAGAACATACATTCCTATGGAGGACGAACAAAGCACAGAGAAAGACGCCTGCTCTAGACTCCCGTCAGCTCTTCAGTTCCAAAGCATTCAGTTTCATCGAGATGAAACACAATGCTGTGACATAGATGTGCCACAGATGAAATGCATGCTGCGCCATATTAGAAAAGATGACCGCCATGGTCTCTGATTAAGAGTGTGTGTTTGTGTCCCCAGCTGCAGCTGCGCAGGCGCAGGCAGAAGAGCGGCGGCGCAGCGTTGCAGAGAGCAGTCCAGGACCTGCTGCTGCAAACACAACCAACACAACAACCAGGCCAGGTAACTACTACTCCTCACAATGCACACACACGCGGACATACACACACACACACACACTCACACACACTACTATGAAAAGGAACCATGGATGTATTAAACTCTGGATGAGCCATTCAAGGATGGCGGCCCATTCGTTCCAATGAAAGTTGCTCAGCCAGCGCATGTATGCGTCGAAAAGGTTTCTACGACTTCTACTTCCACAGGCCACAGCACATGTGCAGCAGGGCTTTTCTTGGCCCCGCCTTTCCCTTTTTCCCATAGACACAAGGGGAGAGAAACGGCTGTAAAACTCCAGCTCTTCTAAAGAAAAATGGACCCAGTGATTTAAATCTTGATAATTCAAAGAATCGTTTTTGACTTTGAGCGATATCCAGATTACTTTTTTTTTTTTTTTTTTATAATTAAAAATTCCTTTCCTCAGTCGTGTCATTCCTCATATATGTCTGGGGAAAAAAGTATTTTTGACACCCATGGCATCATGTGACTTGCCGAGCTTGGCCACTACGTGAAAATCGCCTCACAGCCCGGAGCTGTTCCTGGGGGCTTGAAAGGAATGCTTCATGTACTGACCAAGGTGATCTCACAGGAAATTTAACATGATCTTATATCATCCAGCCGATATAATCCCCTCCCATTAATGCCGCATGTGTCAGTCCCACCCATGTTCCCACCTCAATCTCGCCATCCTGACGAGCTGCATAAACACTGACTCATCATCATCCTGTAACGTTGTCAGCAAAACGCCTTAATGTCAGTCACAGGAACACATAGGTGCCTCTCAGATGATTAACTCCGAATGACATCGTGAGCCTTTTTGATCACTGTGTGTGTGTGTGTGTGTGTGTGTGTGTGTGTGTGTGTGTGTGTGTGTGTGTGTGTGTGTGTGTGTGTGTGTGTGTGTGTGTGTGTGTGTGTGTGTGTGTGTGTGTGTGTGTGTGTGTGTGTGTGTGTGTGTGTGTGTGTGTGTGTGTGTGTGTGTGTGTGTGTGTGTGTGTGTGTGTGTGTGTGTGTGTGTGTGTGTGTGTGTGTCTTAACAAGCAACCTGTGTGTGGATGAGACCGGGAGTCTGTGTGTGTACACGCAGCATGTCTTAACGGGTAGCCTGTGTGTGTGTGTACACGCAGCATGTCTTAACGGGTAGCCTGTGTGTGTGTGTACAGTCATCGACGGTGCCGCTCTTAGGATAGACGACCGACTGCGAGTGGCCAAAGAGAGACGCGAGGAGGCGGATAAACAGCAAGGTAAGAGAGCTAGCTCGCTAACTACATAAACAACAAGGTAAGAGAGCTAGCTCGCTAACTACATAAACAACAAGGTAAGAGAGCTAGCTCGCTAACTACATAAACAACAAGGTAAGAGAGCTAGCTCGCTAACTACATAAACAACAGGGTAAGAGAGCTAGCTCACTAACTACATATACAACAAGGTAAGATAGCTAGCTCACTAACTACATAAACAACAAGGTAAGAGAGCTAGCTCGCTAACTACATAAACAACAAGGTAAGAGAGCTAGCTCGCTAACTACATAAACAACAAGGTAAGATAGCTAGCTCACTAACTACATATACAACAAGGTAAGATAGCTAGCTCACTAACTACATAAACAACAAGGTAAGAGAGCTAGCTCGCTAACTACATAAACAACAAGGTAAGATAGCTAGCTCACTAACTACATATACAACAAGGTAAGATAGCTAGCTCACTAACTACATAAACAACAAGGTAAGAGAGCTAGCTCGCTAACTACATATACAACAGGGTAAGATAGCTAGCTCACTAACTACATAAACAACAAGGTAAGATAGCTAGCTCACTAACTACATATACAACAAGGTAAGATAGCTAGCTCACTAACTACATAAACAACAAGGTAAGAGAGCTAGCTCGCTAACTACATAAACAACAAGGTAAGAGAGCTAGCTCACTAACTACATATACAACAAGGTAAGAGAGCTAGCTCGCTAACTACATAACAGGGTAAGAGAGCTAGCTCACTAACTACATATACAACAAGGTAAGAGAGCTAGCTCGCTAACTACATAACAGGGTAAGAGAGCTAGCTCACTAACTACATAAACAACAAGGTAAGAGAGCTAGCTCACTAACTACATATACAACAAGGTAAGAGAGCTAGCTCGCTAACTACATAACAGGGTAAGAGAGCTAGCTCACTAACTACATAAACAACAGGGTAAGTGAGCTAGCTTGCTAACTACATAAACAACAGGGTAAGAGAGCTAGCTCGCTAACTACATAACAGGGTAAGAGAGCTAGCTCGCTAACTACATAAACAACAAGGTAAGAGAGCTAGCAAGCTAACTACATAAACAACAAGGTAAGAGAGCTAGCAAGCTAACTACATAATCAACAAGGTAAGAGAGCTAGCAAGCTAACTACATATACAACAGGGTAAGAGAGCTAGCCAATATTGTATCACTAGCCTGGAAGATATAGCCAAATTTTGCTAACGTGTAAACGGGGCATACATGTCAAGCATTTTATAGAATCAGATATCAGTGGTTTGTCACCGAGTGAAGAGTGCTTCTACAAGTGGTAGATCATCATCATGCCTCAGAAGAATGATGTGATACCAGTACATGTAAAGTCTTGTGATGATGGGATGTAGTCAGCAATTACTAAGAACTAAACCTTCAAACATATGAGCTAGTTAGCTAGCTATTTCACTTAGTCACACAGAAATGGACGTTTGAGATCATCTAACTTCCGTAGTTTGACGTATTTCCAAACAAGCTATGAGGGTGGGACATATGTTTAGAGGAATTTGATTGGAACATTGACAAGTGGACGGGTTTTAAGAACTTTAGACAGATTCGATAGAAGTTGATTGACGGGTGGATGTCGTGAGATTATTGGCCTAAAATCTAAGGTACCTGTTGTCGTAATTGCACGTGACCTACCGTTTTCCAGGAAGTAAGAAATTATATACTTTGATATAAGATTACAACAAAAGTAGAATTTTGAATTTTTGGGGGCATACATCATTGAATATGAATAGGTGAACATTGAATAGGTGAACACTATGACCAATTATGTGAACCAAAATGGGACAGAATGCTTTTTTCATTTCAGTGCGACTTTAAGAGCTGTCTAATGTTTTCACTCCTCTGCATACGCTGACATAGATTGGCAAAGCTTGCAAAATACTTCTCCTTTCTCCTCATACCCTAGCCAAGGCCAGCGATCTGGCCAGTGAGGCTGGAAAACGCTCTTTCGTTTGTTTCATACTCCGTCATTATCGCGCAGTGCTTCTGGTGAAAGGTGGCTTCATCTTTTTTGCCAGGTTTTTGGCAAATTAGCGGCTATTGATTAGCGTCTAAGTATAAGATATTCCGTTAGCTTGTCTTCACCTTCAAGTTACCACGGCCAATCAGAGTAAAGCCTCAGAGGTTGTTTTTTTGTTTACGCAAAGCTTACAGCTGGAGCGAGTTAAACTTCAGCCCCGACAAAATGTAGCAAACATAAACGGTGGTGTGTTGGAACACTGCTGATTGCATAACACAGAGAAAACGTGTCGTTCAACCTGGAAAGCATAGCAAAACATAAACGTTTTGTCGGGGCTGAACTCACCCGTGATCATTGCGTCTCCGTGCTCTCTGCCTTGCTGGTGGAACGTGACTGCAGCTGCGGGGCCTGCCTATTCTCCCAAAACCATTCATAGTCACGAATCTCTCAAACATGTGTTTTATTATGGGAAGACAATTGTAAGCTTGTATATCTATATTTATATACGATCTCAAAGTTATATTTGCACTGGCCCAAGCGGGCCATTGAAAAGCATTATTTACCGGCCCGGAGGTGTTCAAGACAGCACCGGGCCAGTGCTTATGTCAAGCCCTGTGTTAGTTAATAGACTTTGTGTGTGTGTGTGTGTGTGTGCGTGTGTGTGTGTGTGTGTGTGTGTGATATCACCCCTAATCCCCTAAGTTTTCTGGATCTGTGACAGTGGCTGCTCACACTCAGACCTGTTTACACACTCAGACCTGTTTCCTAGCAAGACAGGAAATGCCCATGTTTGAGAGGACTGAACAAACGAACCAGAATTCACACAATCCACAAAAAGGATACTTGTTTATTAGCTTATAGCTTATAATACGGGCAGGTCAACCAACGGCACAAACAAACGTTTCAGTGCAAGGCTTTCTTCAGCGTTTCAACATGGCAGTGCAGGACAACCTCTTAAATGGTGATATCCAGGTGGGACCAATTAACTAAAACAATACACATAATAGCAAATATAAACAAAAGATGAACATTTTGATCACCATTCAAAACAATATTTAGCCTATTAGTTACATCCATTTTGCCTCAAACTGGGAGCTATATTATTCATGAAATGAAATACACCCTGTTGCCATCAAGTACACATTCAACCCAAGTAAAGCTATATACAATATATATGCAAAGAATAGACACTTGTATTCCACCAGTACAACATCGACTACAAGAAACATCCTCATAGTAGTTCCTCATTTAAACCTTTAGGACATTCTGTTTGCAATGTATGTATCCAGAAGCCCTCTCTCTGTTAAAGTCTTATCTCTGTTACCTCCTCTTTAACGGCTGCACTGTTTCCCTGAAACCTCAACGAACACACTTCATGGCCTACCAAATTAAAATGTCTGGCTACCAGGGACTTCTCATCTTTGTTCCTAATGTTGTTCTTGTGCTCAGTTATTGTAGCTTTCAACTTTTAGTTTTTCCGATATAACAGAGCCCACACAGGCATTTCAAAAGGTAGACAATATATTTTGTTTTACAAGAAATTTGTCTCTTAATACCATATTTCTTGCCTGTATGAAGGTGTAAGACATCACTTCCTCTAATCATAACATCACAGTGAACATGTCTGAGAGGAAGCATTCACAAATACGTTTTAACGAGGGGGATACTGACCCGTGGAAGGCACACAGTCATCGGTGTCCTCGTTGCTTCCACACGTTCAGCTGCGCGGGAATCTCAGATCCTGGAGCGCGAGCGGAAGACCAAGCTGCAGGTGGAGCGCCAGATGGAGGAGCGTCAGAGGAAGATGGAGGAGCAGCGTAGGAAGGAGGAGCAGAGGCGCTGCGCCGTGGAGGAGAAGAGAAAGCAGAAACGGGAGGAGGAGAAGGTGAGGAGCAGCCGAGGACCTCCTCAGCACCAGGGCGGCGCCCTAGTCACGGGGGTATCACTCTAGAACCAGCAGTACTATTTATTTACCTGTGTATCTATGACAGAAAGGATGTTTAATCTCCTAAAAAAACTCAACCTACCTGTTTCGCCTCTTAATTGTAATTCTGATCAGACTGTATCAGTTTTTATAGCAATGAATACAAAAGTGGCATTTCTCATGTGAATCCCCACACAAAAGCGGATTCACATGCTGGTGATATGTTGACTTGTTGTCTTTCATCCTTAATACTCCCTCCGCACTTTGGTTTACAAAACCATATTGCTATCCTGTGAATGACTTGGCATTCTTCTCTCTCCCCTTCTCCCCCCGTCTCCCTCGTTCTCCCTCGTTCTCCCCCGCCCGCTGCAGGAGCACTACGAGGCCGTGATGCGGCGGACCCTGGAGCGGAGCCAGCGGTCGGTGGAGCAGAGGCAGAAGAGGTGGTCCTGGGGAGGACTGTCAGACTCAGACAGCAGACCGGGTAAGCAGTCCACACTCCACCACGCTCTCTCTCTCTAGATACACACACTACATGGATGAGTCTCCTCTCCTCCCTGCCTGTCAGCAGGTGCACCTACGGTGGCTGTGGATTATATGACCGTCTGTGAGCTGACGTCTCGGGTGTCAGTGTGACGGTGCTGCGGCTCTTATATCTCTTAACTGTATCTCTCTTCAAGTAGGGATGTGCGCAGCGACTGTTCTCACTGACGTGAACATGGTGGTTTTGTAACCGACTACATGACTAGTCTAACCCAGCCGCTCAGTGGCAGTTGTGCAGGGTAGGCTACTCAAGTCACTCACTCCTCGTCTTTGGTTTGCCAATGCGAAACAGAAGGGCTATTTTTGTGATAAATCTCACTAACGGCACAAGGTAATTACCCCTTTGTTGGAATGTAGAAACTATTTTGCTAGTTTAATAGTCTGCCTCCTCCAGAATACCACTCGGCAGTTAGGATAGTTAACCTGTGAAGCGCATCTGTAAGCGAGCGTGTGAAGTCTGGCGGTTGGACTTGAGCCATATGCGTGTTCTTATTGACACAGATTTGGGATCAGTAGTTCAGCCTGTCTTTACAGCTTATTACTTAGCAACATTCTCAATGTAGTTTGTTTTGTTTGATTGAAAGAGAGTAGCCTATTTTGTAATGTTTCAGTAAAATTTTATTTTCACATTATAGACCGCAGATGTCAGAGGATACGTTTGAAGGCAAATTTATTCGAACATCGGTCCACAAAAAAACACAAAGAACAATGTAAAAAGAGGTAATTAAAATGCATCGCAAGAAATAATACTGTGCAAAAAAATCTCCTAAAAGAATTTAATTAATTAAATACCTTAAGTTAAGTTAATAACGCTGTAGTAGATAAGGAACTCGCTTGCACGCTCTCCTTCTCTCGACTCTCTCTCACACACATACACACACATTTAGGCAGACGGGGTGGGTGCAGGCGCGCAGATTGGCTGGGGCAAGGGGGGCACTGCCCCCCCTAGTGGCCAGATGCGCAAACTGTCTGCAACGCGTCCAAAACATTATAGAGACTGGGTCCCCACCGGATCGGAGAAATGCACTGAACAGCCTGGCTCCTGCTTGTGTGAGAATTGATCGCTTTGCGGTGCTTATTCCTCATCCAGTTATGGGTGGATGGAAAACTTGTTCATATTGTTCTGATAATTGTAGGCTATATAGCAACATAAGAGTGACAGCTTTGACAGCAACCCAAACATGAGCTAATCCCATAGCTGTAGGCCTACCATCGCTAGCCATGAACGACCTGTTGGATACTGGATATTTGCTATGCAACGTATCCATTGTCCAGTTGTCAAATCGATTATGCACGCAGTATTATTCTTTTGGTGATTATTTTTTGATATAAATGCAGATGGGCTATAGAGGCAATTGCTGGATTCTAATACGCTGTTTATAATGACACTGAATCATGAAAGCCGTAGCATAGCCTACATTCTGTTTAAATGAAGAAATAAAAAATCTGTAAACTCTGCCTAAAAGCATTTATTTGGTCTAATTTATTAGCTTAAGTATTTCATACGTGTGGATGTTTTCAATCATAATACTGTATTCTTGAAGGAATGTTGACACTTTATGTAGCATATTTCAGTAGCAGGCTATTCAACACGTTGAATGAATGAAATTAATTATTTAAATATTCATATAGCCTGGGCTTTGAAACATTCGTAGGCCTATATGTTTTCTTGCCTATGTGAATGAATATAGGCCCATAATCTGACTTGCTGTGTTGCTCTGGTCCAGGCAGTCAGGAGCCATTCACCTTTCACTTTTCTCACCGTTTGCTGCAGTATCTACAGAAATTGTTAACATTTAATATTATTTCGTTACTCACGTGAAGTCACTCAAGTGAAGACAGTTTTCGAACAATGAAAGACATGAAGTGCAGACATGGTCTAAGAGAAAGCGAATGCGTAGCGTCGGATGCGCAGTTGAATGAAACGTGGATATTGGTGCACAATGCACTGTTTTGAAATGTTGTGGGTCAATCATGCAGCTGTAACAGAATATGCGCGTTCCAGTGTTCGTGCAGGGCTCGTATTTATATAACCCCTATTTGATGAGGGTGGCTGGGATTGACTGCCCCTCCTGATCAAAAAGTCAAACTGCGTGTATGGGTGGGAGTGACTACTAGTAAACATCTCACAGTACACAAGCATTAGGGTTATTGCGTAGTTGCCCTGCCAGGTGGAACCAATTTAGTCCAGTCAAGACTGAGTGTGAGCTGTGTGAGCTGATTATTAAGCGCACATTTTTTATAAAAAAGTATTTAAACGGTTTAACCGACTGGTATTTCTGCACCAACTAGCAGAAGCAGCGCCGTGCAGTCATGGAAACGACTGTCTGCGCACATCCCTATCTTCAAGAACTTTGAATTATATCTCAGTCAAATAATTCAACTATCCTTACTTGCAGATGAGAAGCATCATCAGTCACCAACTAAATAATGATCATGATACATGCTAACAATCATGATATTGTATTACTCTGGTGGCGAAGAGTCTTAAAAGTCAAGTGAGCTGTTCCCCATGGCAGCTGTGTCTATAAACCAGGCCGCCAGAGATGAGTCTACTGCTTTCTCCCTTTGAATGGATGATGGATGGAAGAGAGACATGTCGTCTGTCCTGTCTCCTTCTGAGATCCCTCTCTCCCCACAGGGGACTGTGACGTAGGCGTCTTCTCTCCGGTAGCTATAGTAGTCTCCCCAGCGTCGCCAGAAAAGCCCCCGAGGACACGACCAGGTGCTGCCCCCCCGTACCCCTGAAACCCCCGTCGCAGCACGGCACAGACTGGCACCGTCACCCACCCTCCTTCCACCCAACTCTCTAACACACACACACCGCCTCACTAACAACACCCTGGCTCTGGGAACCTCTAGCACACGTGCCTTGGACTCACAGAAGGGAAACAGCCTGGGGGTCCTTCTCACCCTCTCTCTCTCTCTTTCTCTCTCTGTCTCCCTCACTCGTTCATCGTCAAGCGGGCCACGTGGAGTCTGCACCCCACCTTTCATGGCACCACGAGCGGTTCAGCTCTCGCTCTGCAGTTCCCTCTTACACGCATGTGGCCACTAATGTTGTTGACACTCTTGTTCTGTGGTGTCTGTTGAGTGGAACATAATGTTTATGCCCAACGCATTCTACAGGGTGTACAGCATCGTCTTACTAACTGCTAGGCCGGACTATGAAACCTGAATGGCTTTGGTTTGGCCCCTGATGTCTACTCAAGCTCAAAACTATCTTGGTCTGAAATGTTCTGTGTTTGAGACATGACTAAGATGTGCACCATGTATACAGCAGAAACACCTCAGATTTGGAAATATTCCGTTGTTTCCCCCTCCAACTTTACACACCCCAGTTAGGAGATCAAACGAGAGTTGAGTCATTGTTGCAGAGCCCCATCCTCCCTATGCCCCTCCCCTTGTCTCCAATCCTCCTCATCCCATTGGTCGGGCTCCTGTAAAACCCCTCCCCCTGTGTTTGTTTGTCTGTGTGTGTGTGTGTGGTCCTCCCCCCTAGTGGACAAACGTTCCACGTCCACCATGAACCTGAAACAGATGTCCGACGCTGGCATCAGCAAGCGCCTGTCCTCCTCCTCTGCCACCCTCCTCAACTCTCCCGACAAAAGTAAGTGTCCTCCCTCCCTCCTTACCCCCCCCCGCTCCTCCGTCTCCGCCCGTCGTGAACTCTGACCCCTCTCCTTCCCCGTGTCCAGGAGCCGCGTGCCTCGTCCCTCTCATTGGAGCGCTGAGAGACTGGTAAAACCCATGCCTCGCCTCTGGTCCCAGCCCGCGATAAATCACTTGATTCCACCGCATCCGTCTGTTGTGCTAGTCTGTCTGTCAACGTTGCATCGTAGGGAAACGGGAAATGTTGCTGAATCATCGTGATCTCTCCCCCCCCTCCTCCCCCCCCCCCCTCCCCCAAGCTCTTCACTGTTCTACTGTATCCTCACTTCTTCTGTTTCCCTGTTCAATTCAGCCTGATTTGATTTACAGGCGTCCTTGTCTCGGCTGAACAGGTCAGGTCGTCTCTCTCCACAGCTTCCATTTCCTCCGCCGAGGCCAAGAGGCCCTCTGATGTTCTTCCTCCTCTCTAATGGTGCTGATGTCTCTCAGCCTGTCCTCCCCGCCAAATTACACTTGCCACGTTTCCTTTTCCACCAAGGTTCATGTGAACACATTCTGAAAATCCCGTGGGCACAGTACGGGTGTTAGATGCACGTGATAACGGTCCCTCTCTCCTTCCTCTGGACCAGGGTTGGGCTCTTTACTCAAAACATTTAATAGAAGAGTTATTTTTAGTTAGTTACTCATTACCCTTTTTAAAAGTAATATCGTTACTTTACTTATTACTCCCAGCCAAAAGTAACTAGTTACTTATGCAATATATTACTTTCCCAGTACACCCCCGTGTGAATCTCAGATGACGAGACACAACCTTTTAAACACCTTCTGTTATTTATTTAAAACTGAAAGTGAAACGACAAATGAAAACTGAGGGACTACATACAATTCAGTTGAATAGGCAATGCTATTACCCTCCTGCTTAATCTGGACCTCTGGACATGGTATATCCTTTCTATCTTTCAACAACCTTTTAAATTACTTAAAGGTACCCAACGAAACGTGAATCAAAACAATCCATTCTTTGTTATTTTAGAAATTCCTTGATTATATGGTTACTTGTAGTCTAATAAACATGTTGAATCACTTGAATGTCTTTCCTACCTTGGAATTTCTTCGCAAAAAGATATTTAGCTAATGTTTTGAAAACAACAAAGATGTGTGAAACGTCACTATTATGTGCTCCGCGTATTGACGCAATGACGTTGTACGCGATTTTCGGGGACCACCTTCTCAAATTTGCTCTAGAGCGCATACTAGTGGTCAAAAACTACATTGGGTACCTTTTAAGCTGAAAGGGAGATTATAAGACAAACATACAAATCAAAACTGAGGGCCTACAGCACCAATTAGGCCTAAATACAATTCAATTGAATAAGCATGTTGTTTACCCTCCTCCTTAATATGGAGCTTTGGACATGTTATATGCTTTCTATCTTTTCAACAACCTCTTAAATAACTTAGTAGCAGAAAGTGAGAACATAATAGCTGAAAATGAGAACATAAGACGGCAGCAAACAAATCAAAACTAGGCCCACAGCAACAACTAGGCAAAAGAGGCCTACGTTCAATTCTGCTCAATAAAGACCCAACCTACCAGCCTGCTACTTCACCGCAAGCTTATTTCACTGCTCACATCAGAAATGTCAAAACATTGAATAACGCACCTACTACTGCTTTTTGCATAACCATTTTCTGCGAATGTTTTTGACATATGACGGTTGATCAGTGCTCAGAATGAGCAGAACGTTAAGTGTTCAGCGCTCACAGTGAGCATTCTAAGCGTGAGCGCTCAGTTACTTAACGCACCCAGAGGGGGGGAGAAAAAACTCCCCACCACCTTCAGTCGGGCGTTTGCAGGGCGTTCGCTACGTCAGTGAATGTAACTTCATCCTCCTCCTCCTCATGTTCTTCTGAATCAGTTTACATCTGACGACGACATTCTTGTTGTCATCTTTCAGCTCCACAAAATCAAAATAATGTCCATATTTCCAGCCACGGAAAGTTATCGTTGTCATTTTCAAAGTTAGCTACGCTGCTTGGTAATGGTGACGTGACATGCGCAGAAAGTTATTCACATCCTAAATTCAAACTTAATTTCACTGTTTGTAAAACAAAAATAATTAAACAGTAGGTCTACGACAAACGTAACGCAGTAGCGAGCTTTCTGGGGGGTAAGTAACTGTAATATTATTACAGAAATTTGATTAGTAACTCGCTATACCCCTCGTTACTGGGGAAAGTAATATTATTACTGTAACACGTTACTGCCCAACACTGGTCTGGACTGATGAAGGGATGGATGGTGTGTGCGTGCGTGCGTGCGTGCGTTCTGAAGACTGCTGTCAGCCCGTCCTCCTCACCGCGGGGCGTCTCGTTGTTTCCCAGGTTCTAAGCGGAGGAGTTCGTCTCTGAACCGATTGCCCAACAACGGCAATCCCTCCCAGCCAGCTAAGGAAGCCAGCAAAACGCCCCGGGTGGAACAGACAGGTGCATTACTATCCCAGACACACCCGCACCCAGGGCCCCTCAACCAGGCCCCTGCACACGCTCCCCCACAACACACCCAGGGCCCCACAACCAGGCCCCCGCACACGCTCCCCCCACAACACACCCAGGGCCCCTCAACCAGGCCCCTGCACACGCTCCCCCCACAACACACCCAGGGCCCCACAACCAGGCCCCCGCACACGCTCCCCCCACAACACACCCAGGGCCCCTCAACCAGGCCCCTGCACACGCTCCCCCACAACACACCCAGGGCCCCACAACCAGGCCCCCGCACACGCTCCCCCCACAACACACCCAGGGCCCCTCAACCAGGCCCCTGCACACGCTCCCCCACAACACACCCAGGGCCCCACAACCAGGCCCCCGCACACGCTCCCCCCACAACACACCCGCACCCAGGGCCTCACAACCAGGCCCCCGCACACGCTCCCCCACAACACACCCGCACCCAGGGCCTCACAACCAGGCCCCCGCACACGCTCCCCCACAACACACCCAGGGCCCCACAACCAGGCCCCTGCACACGCTCCCCCACAACACACCCGCACCCAGGGCCCCACAACCAGGCCCCTGCACACGCTCCCCCACAACACACCCAGGGCCCCTCAACCAGGCCCCCGCACACGCTCCCCCCACAACACACCCGCACCCAGGGCCCCACAACCAGGCCCCTGCACACGCTCCCCCACAACACACCCAGGGCCCCTCAACCAGGCCCCTGCACACGCTCCCCCACAACACACCCGCACCCAGGGCCCCTCAACCAGGCCCCTGCACACGCTCCCCCACAACACACCCGCACCCAGGGCCCCACAACCAGGCCCCTGCACACGGTCCCCCACAACACACCGGGAGCCCGGACACTGGGGGTTCTTCATCCCAACATTACATGAGGGTCTGCGGAGATTTAGAGTGACTAACCTACAGTACTCAATCAGGTGTACGGTCAGTTCACTGTTTGTGAACTTGGACTGTCAGCCCCACCGCCACTAGGAGGTTGAGAGTAGACAGTAGTGCTGTGGGATGAACAAAGCTGTGCACTATCCAGATAGGGGATCACTAATCGGATTAGGGGCAGTCCTGTTCCCATGGTGATTCCGCTCACACGGATCACCCAGTGTCACTCGGACGCACTCCGTCCACATGGACATCAGGCCTCCTAAGTCCAGGCCCATTGACTCGTATTAACGTAACAGAATCAACCCCTAATGAGATCCGTGTGATATATACTGCATCGGGGGGGGGGGGACTTCCTACCTCTCAGCCCCTCGCTGTCCCTGATTGGCTGTAACCCCACCATGTGCGTCTTCCTGTCCGTAGGCCCCTCCCTGAAGAAGAGAAGCGCCTCCCTGACGCCAAACGGCAGGGGTAAAACCCCGCCCCCTGCCAAGCTCGAGAAAGGGGCGCCGGACGAACAAGGTGGCGAGCGTGAACAATGGCTTTGTCTCTCCTCTCTCCTGTCCCTCTCTGCGTTGCCCGGGGCTCCTGTGTGAATAACCAGCACGTTATCTCTCTCCGACGCTCCTCTCTCCGGCGCTCCTCTTGCCCCTCGCTCCGCTCCGTCTCGGCCCCCTCTGACGGGGGGCTGCGCTCGCTTCAGAGGCTGTGGCAGGATGTCAATGTCAGGCTACAGTATTTCCAAACCGGGGTGACTCTCCTTGTCCCTCTCTCTCTCCCTCTCCTTCTTTCTCTCTCCATACGTGTTATGTTCCAAACAGCACACCACACTCTCTCACCTGGCCTTCTGGACCGTCCGCCGCCCCCCTAACCGACTGTCAGCCCTGTCTGTCTGTCTGTCTGCCCTGTCTGTCTGTCTGTCAGCCCTGTCTGTCTGTCTGTACCGGGAAGAGGCTTGCCGGTGCCTCGTGGAACTAACCCCCCCCCCGCATATCTCCTTTGTCCCCTCTAACAGAGATCTCTCCTGTATTGTGCTCGCAGTGTGTCGGCCACAGCTAGTCTTGTCTTAACCTTTTCTCTCTTTTTTTTTGGGGGGGGGGGGGTCTCTGCACTGCACTGCAGGAATGGCTCCTTTGTGTGCTGCAGCACAACGTTCTGTTTGTTTGTCACAATGTCTTTGTTGTTTTCCTCTCCCAGATGACGTTAGCTGTGGATTTGACACGTTGGTCTGGTGGCGGTGTTGGTCCGTGCCGTCCTGTCTGTCGCTCTTCCTCAGAGAGAATACACACTGTCCCTCACTGAGAAACACTGCTGTGCTAACTGTCTGCCATGTCTGCCATGTCACTGTCTATTCATTGTGTGTGTGTGTGTGTGTGTGTGTGTGTGTGTGTGTGTGTGTGTGTGTGTGTGTGTGTGTGTGTGTGTGTGTGTGTGCGCGCTTGTATAAAATGTCATTCACAGAGAAAATAAGCTTTAAATGTTTTGTAACCCAAGCTGTGCGTTCGTTCAGTACATACACTTTGCGACTTAAAAAATAATAATATTCGCCGTTCGTCCTAAACCGGAGCTGATAACGAGTTAAACCTGCCATGTTACGACGAGGACCCCCCCTAGACCCCCTCACCAACCAGGCCCCTCTCCCCTCCCCCCCCCCCCCCCTAGATACCCTCACCAACCAGGCCCCTCTCCCCTCCCCCCCCACCCCCCTAGATCCCCTCTCCCCTCCACCCCCACCCCCCTAGATCCCCTCTCCCCTCCACCCCCCCCCCTAGATCCCCTCACCAACCAGGCCCCTCTCCCCTCCCCCCCCACCCCCCTAGATCCCCTCTCCCCTCCACCCCCACCCCCCTAGATCCCCTCTCCCCTCCACCCCCCCCCCTAGATCCCCTCACCAACCAGGCCCCTCTCCCCTCCACCCCCCCCCCTAGACCCCCTCACAAACCAGGCCCCTCTCCCCTCCACCCCCACCCCCCTAGATCCCCTCTCCCCTCCACCCCAGCCCCCCTAGACCCCCTCACCAACCAGGCCCCTCTCCCCCCCACCCCCCCCCCCTAGATATCCATAACCAGCATCCCGTCAGCCTGAGGCAGTAGTTAGCAGCGCTCCAGCTGGGTCTGGACCAGGAGGCCGTGCAGGAGAGCTCTGCCACTTAGCAGCCGACAAACGAGTCTGTCTGCGGCACATGTCCCCCCCCCCCCCCCCTGCCCCGAGGGGAGAGAGAGCAACACGACTCTCTTCAAGTCCTCTTTAATCAGAGCGCCAGCGGGGGTACAGAGCGCCGCCGCCTGTCTCTAAGACTTTACGTTCACCCCCCTTTTTTTTCCACGTTTCGGTTTCACTCTTGTAACTTTGGTTTACAAAGGGACCCAAATTGGAGCTGTTATTTCCTCATTTCACGAGAACAACAGCTCTTTGTTTCTGCTGTGAGATTCAGGGCCCCTGATGAATAGACATCACTCCGCCAGCGTGGAAGATGACATCACTCGCGCCAGCGTGGAATAGTCATCACTCGCGCCAGCGTGGAATAGACATCACCCGCGCCAGCGTGGAATAGACATCACCCGCGCCAGCGGGGAATAGACATCACTCGCGCCAGCGTGGAATATGACCTCTGTGACACTGGGAGAATATGAGCAGCAGAAACTAAAGAGCTCTTGCCTGGTTCTGATCACCTGCCCTCTGAGTTTGAGTCCTCATCTCCCCTCACCTGCCCCCCCCTCCCTCTCACCACAGCCCCCCACCTCCTCTTGATCACTAACAGCCCCTTTTTACCCCTCCAGCTCCCCCTCTGCAACAGGGACCCACTTTGATTTGGGCTCATCATACCTCTTGTTTGATTACTCTTCAGTTACCCCACAATCACTCCTGGTCTGAGTCTCAGTACTCCTCCATAGCTTCCTTCCCTCGCCCCCTTTGCTCAGGCATTACTGACTGGCTAGGGCTCCACAAGGAAGCTATGGCTAGACTATTGAGACTCAGCCGTGGCTCTTACATTGATCCTCTGTCCTGCTGGCTGAAATCACATGGTGACCCTTCCAATCCTCCCACCCCTTCTTTGTGTTTCCCCCCCATCCCCCTCTTCTTGCCTCTTCTTTTTTCTCCTTTCGCCTTTTCCCTTTTTTGTTGTTTTTTGGGCTGGACGTGGCTCGCCCCGGCCGTGTAGCTCGCAGGCCCCCCGTCACCCCCGTGGATGGAGGGGTCATCAGTCGCCTGCTCACCCCCACCCAGGCCTCACTAGCTAGGAGCAAGAGCGCCGCCGCCCTGGGGGCCGATGGACATGATGCCCCAGGTAACCCCGCCCCCACAGAGAAGACCCCCTGTAGAGAGAGGGAGGACGCAGCGATGTACAGGGACCCTCACAAACCCCCACCCCGGTCTTCATCCAGCCTCCCGCCCCCGCCCCTCCCCCATCTACAGTACTACAGCAACCGTATGAGCCTCCCTTAGGCCCTCCCTCGGCTGGACATCCCTTAGGCCCTCCCTCGGCTGGACAAGTCCCTTTAGGAAGCGTCGCCCTTGTTGTCGTTGGCGGTTGTTCTATAGTGCAGCGGTGGCTTTAGTGGATTTAGTGCTGTGATTCAATGTTTTGCTTATTATAATTGCTTATAGGATTATATTGTGTGTGTACCATATGTAGACGAGCTTGATGGTAAAAGTACATTCACGTGAGTTTGTAGTGGGCACACACTGTACACACACACACCGTACACACACACGGCATACACACGTGCGCGGTTTTCAGAAACAATTGGCTGTTGTGTGAGGAGGAGAGTCGGGGAGCGTGTCCAGGCGTCTCAGCGGGGGTTCAGGGAGCTTTGCTGTAAGCTGCTTACCTGTGGGCCCACGGTGGCGTGGGACCAAGAGTGCTGTGTGTGTGTGCGTGTGCGTGCGTGTGTGTGCGCGCGCGTGTGTGTGCGTGCGTCTTGTAATGAGCACAGGGAGCTAAGGGACCTGTTAAGAGACCCTACTGCTCCTGTCCCCCAGGTTAGAACACTATAGCTGGATATTCACCATTGACAGTAAACCTATTGAGTCTACAGGTTGATCCATGGCTACAAATGATTTGGACTGCTAACTTGTCCTGTAGCATCTCCATTGGCCATACGAACCCTAGCCCTAAACCTCATTGGCTATATGAACCCTAACCCTAAACCTCATTGGCTATATGAACCCTAACCCTAAACCTCATTGGCTATATGAACCCTAACCCTAAACCTCACTGGCTATATGGATCCTAGGATTGTTGATTGTCGTTGTTGGTCATAACCAGGAAAGGGGGGTATTGTATAGATACTAGTGTTGGTGTGAGAGCTTCAGAGCTCTTGTCTCAAAGACTCACTCAGAACCACTAGCTGTGGATCAAAGACTCACTCACAACCACTAGCTGTGGATCGCCTGCTGACGCGCACGACGGCTCCCAGGAACATGACAGCGCAGCAGTGGCCCCGGGCTGAGGCAGGAACATGGCAGCGCAGCAGTGGCCCCGGGCTGAGGCAGGAACATGACAGCGCAGCAGTGGCCCCGGGCTGAGGCAGGAACATGACAGCGCAGCAGTGGCCCCGGGCTGAGGCAGGAACATGACAGCGCAGCAGTGGCCCCGGGCTGAGGCAGCTTACGACGGGGAACCCGCGTCATAGGTCTCTGCCACCCGGTTAAACGGTCACAGTCAATTCCGGGGCCCTGATCTGTGATGTGGGCGACCCTGGAGAGATCCCCAGGCCTGCGGATTAGCCCGGTAATCCCTCAATCTTGACAAAGCAACTACTGGAGTAATGACCCAGCCACCGGCCAATAGCTTGACTAACACACTCACGCTAGGCTAATTCAGAACTGCACTGTACTTCTATAGTGCACATCAACGTAACAGTTTGACAGCGGTCAGGCCGTCTTGTTAGATAACTGAGGGGATTTGAATTACGTTTTTGAATTGGATTCAAGTTGGCAAGAAAATATTGCGTGGGTTCAGCTCTCGACTCTAACAAACACCAATGTTTCATGTTCTGGAATACTTCCAAGTTGTTGTGACCTGCTTTTACGTAGTCGTCAGTGAAAGAACAAGACTGTGGCAGGCTTGACATGCTGCTAATGGAATGTTGCGGTTGTGTGTTTAGAGGAGAGTGTGATATGAACACGCGTGTGTTGGTTGTGTGTTTAGAGGAGAGTGTGATATGAACACGCGTGTGTTGGTTGTGTGTTTAGAGGAGAGTGTGATATGAACACGCGTGTGTTGGTTGTGTGTTTAGAGGAGAGTGTGATATGAACACGCGTGTGTTGGTGTGCACAGTTTGCGTGCAGCTGTGTTGGTGTTGTGGTTGTGGGTCTTGTGGTGTGCTGTGTTCTGTATTGCTTTGCTGCTCTGCTCAGTGCTGTGTGGTCATTCTAATTGGTGTCCAGGCATGTCCAGGCAGGGCGGCGTTGGTCCTGGTGTCAGGGGGATGCCGTGGTCTGTCCCTCTCTCGTCTCACCCCTCCAACCCCCCTCCCAGCCACACAAAACCTCACACACCGAGTGCCAGATCTAACACATCGCCATGTTGTTTTGTGCTCTTATTCTCCCCCAAAACCACCCCTCTCTCTCCCTTCCCCATCCCTCTCTCTCTTTCTCTCTCTCTCTCTGTCCGTCCATCTCTATTTCTTTCTTTTTCTCTCTCCCTCCATCTCTCTCTCTCTCTCTCTCTGTCCGTCCATCTCTCTTTCTTTCTCTTTCTCTCTCCCTCCATCTCTCTCTCTCTCTCTCTCTCCCCCCCTGCCTCTGCTTCGCTCACCCCCAACTCGGCTGCTTCTCCTGCTCCCTGATTGGCTGGCTCCGCCCGCTGGCGTTGACGACTGTGTCCTTTACCAAGAGTGTCACCTGTGTCCTCGCTCAGCCTCGGCCAGCCCCCTGCACCCGGCGCGCGGACCCCTGCGCAGCCGCAGTATCGACCGGCAGAAGAGCGCGGTGCCCACCTCCCCCTCGGCCGACGGACCCCTGGACCCCTCAGTGGTGAGACTCCGCCCCCCCAGCATCACACACCCTTTCAATGGGATTTTTGGTCACTAGAAACGCTAGGAAGTCGAAGATATTCATCAAAATGTCCAAATTAACTGATGTTCGGTGGTGGGGTTATTATTTACATATCTCGACTGTTCTGCCTTTGGGAGGCTTAAGAAATAGCTGCTTGTCATTTTTAATGTTAGCTAGCTACCGCTGCTAGCCAATTTGAGAGTATTATCATTGTGGCAAACTGGATGTTGAGATGGATCAAAGTGGTGTTATTGTTTTGAATATGAACATTCTGTGAAATGGTCTATAGTGTAGTGTTATAGTGTACTGTATAACTGTTAGTGAATGGTGAGTATGAATGAGGCGATCTGGCTTGAATGAATGAATGGAGCTTGTGTCTACTCCTGCAAACCACTGCTTGAGCTGTGAAAGCTGTCCTGATTGGGTAATACTTTGGTGACGGTTCCCCACCTCTACATACTTCCTGCTTTCACTTGGAGGCATGATGGGAAATGTTTGATCCCCATTAAGCTTTACAAATGTGTGATGTGAATATGTTGATTTACGTACATAAGTTGAGAGGCACACAATGAACAAGTAGCCTAAATATTAAGGTGGATAGCCCTCATTTGGACTCAATTTGATGGATGAAATGTATTTAAATAGTTACTGCTATACCAGTTGCTATAACAACAACAACAACAAAAGAACGGTATTGGCAGTGTATCGCAGATCCGGCTCATAGACGATCAGTATCGGCCACAAAGAAGGTTATTGGGGCGTCCCTACTACAAATGCATGGATTTATATGCGAACATCCTGTTAGATTTGCCTGTCAAAGCAGCTTCCCGGGGTGGCCATGATGTAGCCTGTGCTCTCCACATCACAGGGGAAAAAACACTCCACTCCCTCCCACACATGGCTGTTCGGTGTTGGCGTCTGCTGCATGCAAGGTCTGTAGTCTGTGAGGAAGGTCTGTGAGGAAGGTCTGGTCTGTGAGGAAGGTCTGTGGTCTGTGAGGAAGGTCTGGTCTGTGAGGAAGGTCTGGTCTGTGAGGAAGGTCTGGTCTGTGAGGAAGGTCTGGTCTGTGAGGAAGGTCTGTGGTCTGTGAGGAAGGTCTGTGGTCTGTGAGGAAGGTCTGTAGTCTGTGAGGAAGGTCTGGTCTGTGAGGAAGGTCTGTGGTCTGTGAGGAAGGTCTGTGGTCTGTGAGGAAGGTCTGTAGTCTGTGAGGAAGGTCTGTGGTCTGTGAGGAAGGTCTGTGAGGAAGGTCTGGTCTGTGAGGAAGGTCTGGTCTGTGAGGAAGGTCTGTGGTCTGTGAGGAAGGTCTGTGGTCTGTGAGGAAGGTCTGTGGTCTGTGAGGAAGGTCTGTGGTCTGTGAGGAAGGTCTGTGGTCTGTGAGGAAGGTCTGGTCTGTGAGGAAGGTCTGTGGTCTGTGAGGAAGGTATGTGGTCTGTGAGGAAGGTCTGTAGTCTGTGAGGAAGGTCTGTAGTCTGAGGAAGGTCTGTGGTCTGTGAGGAAGGTCTGTGGTCTGTGAGGAAGGTCTGTGGTCTGAGGAAGGTCTGGTCTGTGAGGAAGGTCTGTGGTCTGTGAGGAAGGTCTGTGGTCTGTGAGGAAGGTCTGTGAGGAAGGTCTGTGGTCTGTGAGGAAGGTCTGGTCTGTGAGGAAGGTCTGGTCTGTGAGGAAGGTCTGTGGTCTGTGAGGAAGGTCTGTGGTCTGTGAGGAAGGTCTGTGGTCTGTGAGGAAGGTCTGTGGTCTGTGAGGAAGGTCTGTGGTCTGTGAGGAAGGTCTGTGGTCTGTGAGGAAGGTCTGGTCTGTGAGGAAGGTCTGTGGTCTGTGAGGAAGGTATGTGGTCTGTGAGGAAGGTCTGTAGTCTGTGAGGAAGGTCTGTAGTCTGTGAGGAAGGTCTGGTCTGTGAGGAAGGTCTGTGGTCTGTGAGGAAGGTCTGTGGTCTGTGAGGAAGGTCTGTGGTCTGTGAGGAAGGTCTGTGGTCTGTGAGGAAGGTCTGTGGTCTGTGAGGAAGGTCTGTGGTCTGTGAGGAAGGTCTGTGAGGAAGGTCTGTGGTCTGTGAGGAAGGTCTGGTCTGTGAGGAAGGTCTGTGGTCTGTGAGGAAGGTCTGTAGTCTGTGAGGAAGGTCTGTGGTCTGTGAGGAAGGTCTGTAGTCTGTGAGGAAGGTCTGTGGTCTGTGAGGAAGGTCTGGTCTGTGAGGAAGGTCTGTGGTCTGTGAGGAAGGTCTGGTCTGTGAGGAAGGTCTGGTCTGTGAGGAAGGTCTGTGGTCTGTGAGGAAGGTCTGTGGTCTGTGAGGAAGGTCTGTAGTCTGTGAGGAAGGTCTGTGGTCTGTGAGGAAGGTCTGTAGTCTGTGAGGAAGGTCTGTGGTCTGTGAGGAAGGTCTGTGGTCTGTGAGGAAGGTCTGTGGTCTGTGAGGAAGGTCTGTGGTCTGTGAGGAAGGTCTGTGGTCTGTGAGGAAGGTCTGTGGTCTGTGAGGAAGGTCTGTGGTCTGTGAGGAAGGTCTGTGGTCTGTGAGGAAGGTCTGTGGTACCAGCCAGCCCCGTCGCCCTGCCCTCAGCCTCCCAGCCTCCAGGGGGGTGAAGGAACACGCTGTCACAGCCGCAGACAAAAGAGATCCACGATAGCCTGGGGCACAGTAGCTGAGGTCAGGTCAGGCCAGGCCCCAGAGACTGGAGCTGGGGTGGGTCTGCCAGTGGTCTGGAGTGGCCTCATCTCATCTCTCCTGGTCTTTCCTCTGTCTGCGCCAGTAGGAAGTGGTTGGATGTGAAAGCTAGTTCCTGGTAGGGATTTGCAGTATTACAGGACCATTAAATAGAGGGGGTGGGGCAAATAGAGGTGTGTGTGTGTGTGTGTGTGTGTGTGTGTGCGTGTGCGTGTGTGCAGGGCTCAAAATTAACAACCGCCACTGGCGGGTAAAATTCATTTGGCAACTAAATTTCGGAGGCTATCTGCCACGCTGGCGGGTAAATGTTTGTACCAATACAGTCATGTAATAAATTATGCGTGCGATGTCGCCACATCCATGCCATAGACCCGCATTCTGTTTGTTGTGTGTTGCACTTAAATAGCTCCCCCGCTGCACCAAATACAGTTTTCAGTCACATGACTGTTGCGGAGCCTCGCGCACTAGGAGAGACTGGTGACGCGAGGCTACTCGCGCACAGAAAATCATTCACATTTACCTCAGAGGACGCACGCTACTACAGACGACACCTGTGGAGAAAGTGAAGTCAAATTAAATTGGGCTTTTTAAAAATAGATGAATTAGAAGCAGGCCATTATCCACAGGCTCGCTGTGCCGCAGTGGTGCTCTCTCTCTCTCCATATTGATCTGGTGTCCCCCGGTGTCAGTGGTGCTCTCTCTCTCCATATTGATCTGGTGTCCCCCGGTGTCAGTGGTGCTCTCTCTCTCCATATTGATCTGGTGTCCCACGGTGTCAGTGGTGCTCTCTCTCATATTGATCTGGTGTCCCACGGTGTCAGTGGTGCTCTCTCTCTCTCATATTGATCTGGTGTCCCACGGTGTCAGTGGTGCTCTCTCTCTCTCATATTGGTCTGGTGTCCCACGGTGTCAGTGTTGTCCCGAGGGACTGACCCTGGGTCCATATGATAAGGGCTTTTAGGAGCTCATGTGTTAAACAGCGTATACAGTTGCTTGTGTAGTATATGTGTATCAATGTATTTCTCTAGTATATTTCAAGGTTGGGTAACGCTTCACAATAACCCGTCACACCATTTATAAAGCATCTGTTCATAGTCTGTTCAACATGTACAAATCATTATTACAACTAGGGCCGTCAATTTAATGTGTTAATTAGATCAGTTATTTATGCAAGAATGGTGAGCAGATCATCATCACATCCCTTATACAAATCATTAGTAAATCATTTAATACTGTAACCCCCTACCTGGGGTTACAGGCAAAAAACCCTGATGAAATTAAAACCTAATGGAAGAGAGACCCGGCCCGGAGGAAGCCCGGGGCCCTCGTCTGGAGCCAGGCCCAGACGGAGGGCCCGCATGCGAGCGCCTGGTGGCCGGGCTTACCACGGAGCCCGGCCGGGCCCAGCCCGAATAAGCAACGTGGAAGCACCATCTCCTCCTCCATCGTCCCGTGGACCCACCACCCGCGGGAGGAATTGTCGGGGTCGGGTGCGCTGCCAACTAGGTGGCGGTGAAAGCGGGGGACACCGACGGACCGGACCCGGGCGGCAAAGGCTGGCTCTGGGGACATGGAACGTGACCTCGCTGGGGGGGAAGGAGCCGGAGCTTGTGAGGGAGGTGGAGCGATACCAATTACACCTGGTGGGGCTAACCTCCACGCACAGCACCGGCGCCGGAACCAAACTCCTGGATAGGGGTTGGACCCTGTTCTTCTCCGGAGTTGCTCACGGTATGAGGCGTAAGGCAGGTGTGGCTATACTAGCTAGCCCCCAGCTGAGCGCCTCTGTGCTGGAGTTCACCCCAGTGGACGAGAGGGTCGCCTCCCTGCGCCTTAGGACTGTGGGGGGGGGGACTCTGACTGTGGTTTGTGCTTATGCACCGAACAGCAGTTCAGAGTACTCAGCCTTCCTGCAGACCCTGAGTGGAGTCCTTTTGGGGGCTCCTGCAGGGGACTCCAGTGTCCTACTGGGGGACTTCAATGCACACGTAGGCAATGATGGAGAAACTTGGAGGGGCGTGATTGGGAGGCATGGCCACCACGATCTGAACCCGAGTGGTGTTTTGTTGTTGGACTTCTGTGCTAGTCACGGTTTGTCCATAACAAACACCATGTTCGAACACAAGGATGCCCACAAGTACACCTGGCATCAGAACACCTTAGGCCGAAGGTCGATGATCGATTTCGTTATCGTATCATCTGATCTGAGGCCATGCGTTTTGGACACTCGGGTAAAGAGAGGGGCAGAGCTGTCCACTGATCACCATCTGGTGGTGAGCTGGTTTCGATGGCGGGGGAAACTTCTGGACAGACCTGGAAAACCCAAGCGTGTAGTGAGGGTGAACTGGGAACGTCTGGAGGAAGAGCCTGTCCGGAGAGATTTCAATTGCCACCTCCGGCGGAGCTTCTCAGGCATCCCTGTGGAGGTTGGGGACATCGAGCATGAGTGGTCGGTGTTCAAAGCCTCCATTGTTGAAGCTGCGGCTGGGAGCTGTGGCCTGAGGGCCATAGGTACCTCAAGGGGCGGTAACCCTCGGACACCGTGGTGGACAGCGGTGGTGAGGGAAGCCGTCCGACTGAAGAAGGAGGCCTTCCGGGTTATGTTAGCCCGGGAGACCCCAGAAACAGTTGCAGGGTATCGACTGGCCCGGAGGGCTGCGGCTTCGGCCGTGACCAAGGCAAAGCAGCGGGTGTGGGAGGAGTTCGGAGAAACCATGGAGAAGGACTTTCGGTCGGCACCAAAGTGTTTCTGGAAGACCATCAGACACCTCAGGAAGGGAAAGCGGGGGACCATCCAAGCTGTATACAGCAAGGAGGGGACACTGCTGACCTCAACTGAGGAGGTTGTTGAGCGTTGGAAGGAGCACTTTGAGGAACTCCTGAACCCGACTAATCCACCCTCTACGATCGAGGCAGAGCCGGAAGATGATGGGGGGTCGTCAATGTCCTTGGAGGAGGTCACTGAGGTAGTCAAACAACTCCACAGTGGCAGAGCCCCAGGGACTGATGAGATCCGTCCAGAAATGCTGAAGGCGCTGGGTGTAGAGGGGCTGTCTTGGTTGACACGCCTCTGTAACACTGCGTGGAAGTCTGGGTCAGTGCCGAAGGAGTGGCAGACTGGGGTGGTGGTCCCAATATTCAAAAAAGGGGACCAGAGGGTGTGTGCGAATTATAGAGGCATCACATTACTCAGCCTCCCAGGGAAAGTTTACTCCAAGGTGCTGGAAAGGAGGGTCCGGCCGATAGTCGAACCTCAGATCGAAGAGGAACAATGCGGATTTCGTCCTGGTCGTGGAACTACCGACCAGCTCTTCACTCTCGCAAGGATCTTGGAGGGGGCTTGGGAGTTTGCCCAACCTGTCTACATGTGTTTTGTGGACTTGGAGAAGGCTTACGACCGGGTCCCCCGAGAGGTCTTGTGGAGGGTTATGCGGGAGTATGGGGTGAGGGGGTCCCTACTTAGGGCCATCCAATCCCTGTACACCCAGAGCGAGAGCTGTGTCCGGGTCCTCGGCAGTAAGTCGTCTGCCTTTCCGGTGGGTGTTGGCCTCCGCCAGGGCTGCGCTTTGTCACCAATCCTGTTTGTGATTTTCATGGACAGGATATCGAGGCGTAGCCGGGGGGAGGTGGGTTTGCAGTTCGGTGAGCTGGGGATCACGTCACTGCTTTTTGCAGATGATGTGGTCCTGATGGCATCAGCTGCCTGCGACCTCCAGCACTCTCTGGATAGGTTCGCAACTGAGTGTGAAGCGGCTGGGATGAGAATAAGCACTTCTAAATCTGAGGCCATGGTTCTCAGCAGGAAACCGGTGGCCTGTCCGCTCCGAGTAGGAAATGAGTCCTTACCCCAAGTGAAGGAGTTCAAGTATCTGGGGGTCTTGTTCACGAGTGAGGGAACCATGGAGAGGGAGTTTGGCCGGAGAATCGGAGCAGCTGGTGCGGTTCTGCAGTCGCTATACCGCACTGTTGTGACGAAAAGAGAGCTGAGCCAAAAGGCAAAGCTCTCGATCTACCGGTCTATCTTCGTCCCCACCCTCACCTATGGTCATGAAGGATGGGTCATGACCGAAAGAACGAGATCACGGATACAAGCGGCCGAAATGAGTTTTCTCCGGAGGGTGGCTGGGGTCTCCCTGAGAGATCGGGTGAGAAGTTCAGTCATCCGGGAGAGACTCGGAGTAGAGCCGCTGCTCCTTTGCGTCGAAAGGAGCCAGTTGAGGTGGTTCGGGCATCTAGTGAGGATGCCTCCTGGGCGCCTCCCTAGGGAGGTGTTCCAGGCGTGTCCGGCTGGGAGGAGGCCGCGGGGTAGACCCAGGACCAGGTGGCGGGACTACATCTCTGCACTGGCCTGTGAGCGGCTAAAGATTCCCCAGGCAGAGCTGGTTGATGCTGATAGGGAAAGGGATGTCTGGGGCCCCCTGCTGGAGCTGCTGCCTCCGCGACCCGACCCCGGATAAGCGGATGAAGATGATGATGATGATGATGAATACTGGTTGATTAGTTATTTATGAATGAGTTATTAAATGTGAGCAGACCATTATCACATACCATTAGAAAATCATTTGAAACATGTTTATATTGATTGATTGATATGATTTATTAGTGTGTCTTACACCACAAAGGATGCCCAGCCCACATAGGCTTACAAGACACATTTATAAATACAACTACTCATTTTATAAATAGCTTACTAACATAAATATTGTCATAATGATTGGTAAATGCTGAACAGACTATGAACAGATGCTTTATAAATGGTTTATTAGCAAGGGTTATTCTAAAGCGTTACCCAAGGATGTTTCTCTGACATTGACTCCATGTCCTCTCTCTTAATTATATCTCTCTCTCTCTCTCTCTCTCTCTCTCTCTCCTTGTGAACCAACAGAAGGAGAAGCGGTTCACGTCACCGGGAGGGAAACGCCCAGCCTCGCCGTCTAGCACCCTGGGCCGCCAGCGCTCCCCCTCCCCCGCCCCGCTCCTCGCCACCAAGAGAAGCCCCTCCCCTGCCGCAGCGACGTAAGACCCCAGGACACATCTCCTACTCTGTATAACCTCTGAAAGGGGAATGTTTTGGGAGAGAGAGCCGTGTGTGTTGTGGGGTTGTGCGTACTGTATGTACAGTATAGATCTTTGCGTTCCGCCCTTTCACAGGCAGAGCCCCCGCAACCGCTCCCCCTCCCCCGCCCCCCTCCCCTCCGCCAAGAGAACCCCTTCCCCTGCCGCGGCCAAGTAAGACCCCCACAGTGCATCTCGTCCTCTGTATGAGTGAGAGGGGTCAGTGTGTGTCGTGGTGTCGTACGGTCGCCCTGTCACAGACGTGGGTCTCTCCATCTCGCCCTCCACAGGCAGAGCCCCCGCAACCGCCCCTCCTCGCCCGGGGGGGTCAAACAGCGGCCCCCGTCCCCTCAGCCCAGCGCCGCCAAGCCCCCGCCCATCCAGAGGCCCACCCTCAGCCCCGCCGGACCCCCCACCCTGCGGAGGAAGGACTCCAAGCCAAAGGACCTGTGCCCCATCCAGCCGGTGGCCCCCCAGTCCCCCGAGGCCCCCTGCGCCTCCCCCTCCCCGGCCGCCAACCCCGGCAAGACCAAAGAGGGTGAGTGAGGACTGAACCGTCCGTCCATCACACACAGCCTCCATAATGAAACTATTTCCATGCAGTATTCAGTGCTGTTTCACCTGCACAGACCCTTCATGTTAGGGATGGGACAGTTACCGGTGTCACGGTGAACCGCGGTGAAAACAGCACAACCGGTTACATTTTCATTTATCAAGATAACCGTGCATAAAAACAATAATTAAATAAAAGATAACCGTGCATGACTACGTCACTAAAATAATCATACTAAATGCTGTCTGACTTTGAAAAACATGCTAAATGCTTTCTGACCCTCATCCCCCTTCAATTTCCGAGGAAAAGCCACACAGGTAGCAGCGCGTAGGCGGAGTTTTGACTTCAGGCGAAAACAACCACACTAGCGGCATGGACGAAAGTGAGATGTATTTTGGCGGAGAGAATGGCTGAGCACACAAAGCCATCTAAGGCGTGGCTACATTTCACAAAAGTGAAAGAAAAGGCGAAATGCAACCTGTGCTCTAAGATATTTTCCTGCAAGAGGGGAAATACGTCTATGCTAAAGAATTTGAATGGTGCCCATCTGATTAGAATTGGGACTTGCACTACATTTGATAGTCTCAAAGTGCGAGACAGACCAACTCCCTCGTCCTCTTCTACCACCCCAGGTATGCATGCTGTGCGCACCTCAATAAGTCCCGTTCGTTGACATTGACAGTACTTAAATCTAGTGCTTGATGTCTTCTTTGCTAGCTAGATTCCCTCCGTCATCGGCTTGCTAAAGCTATAACTTACAGTGGTTCATTCATTAGACTAGTAGTAATGTACTGCAGCTAGCCAGCTATACCTAAAGTTAGCTACCGTTAGCTTGCTAGCTCCGTGCAGTGATGTTACGTTACTGGACACAACTAGTGAATGAATGAATGACCCACTGTAGACTAAGTTATGCTATGATGTTTTTGTAGCCTTTAGCAAGCGGATGACAGAGGGAATCTAGCTTGCAAAGAAGACATCTAGATTTAAGGACTGTCAATGTCATCGTAAAATGCCTAATAGTGTCTAGCATAGCACTTGCATGTACAATGCTATAGCACTAGCTGGTTAACGTTAGTGCTGGTCATGTTATTGTTGTTAGTACTGTAGTGAGGGGGGCAGAGTGCGAGAGAGGGAGGGAGGGAGGGAGGGAGATGGAGAGAGAGGGAGGGAGGGAGGGAGGGAGAGAGGGAAGAAGGGGATGGAAAGAGGGAGGGAGATGTATTTCTCTAATACTGTTTAGTTAAGAGCAGCCCTTTGTTATGTAATTGTGTGTTATGTAAAGCATAGCCTATAGGCTACTTTATTTAATTTATATGCAGTATAATTTATTTTTTTTCTTTTCACGTTATGCCCGGTGCATCAGTAGTGTCACAAATTAACACCAATTCATTTATTTTAAGAATTTATAGTCGTCTTGTCTTATCATCAAATAGTAGAAAAGTAGGGTATCGATAGTGGGATCGATAAAGACTCGAATGGTTAAGCAGTCTCAATAATGGTATCAGTATCGATAAAAATTAACGAGACCCATCCCTAACGGTGATAAAACCGTGAACCGTGATCATTTTGGTCACTATAACCGTGATATGAACATTTCAAACCGTCCCATCCCTATTCATGGCATATGAAAACAGTAGCAGACGCTTGTCAATCAGGATTCATCAAAAAGGTCCAAGGCACTCTTCTTGATTAAAAAGCTTTAATAATAGGCTAGTTCATCTTAGAACGGAACAATAAAAAAACGCCAACATGTTTCGACCATGGTGCCTTCGTCATCAGGATTGGACTCTAGTGAGTAGAACACAGGGTAGAAGCAGAGAAGCCTTTGCAACAGAACTGACTTGAGTTGCCCTGAAGACGGGTTCAGGTCATCTACAGTAGCATAGGCCACGCCCCCACACTCCGCTCCATCTGATCCATAGCTGGGTGCTTTAGTCTCACCACCACATCGTCCTTAGGAGACTCTCTTCCTCGGTGGTTCCTTTGGGAGAGAAAGCCGAGAAGAGAGAGGCCCATTAACCCCCAGGAGAGGCCATTAACTCCCAGGCAGAGGCACATCCTGTCTCACCACGCTGCCCCCCTCTGGCCAGAGTCGTGCGCTGCAGCGCAGGGTGTCATGAGGAGACAAATGATGGGCTTGGCGACGCCGTTGATGTCCGTGTCTGTGTGCCGAGCTGTCCCTCTCTGCTGAGCCTGCAGGCCTGAGGCACACACACACACACACACACACACACAGCTCGTTATGACCGCATCATGTGAAACCTGAGATGGAACATTCTGCCTCCTTCCTTCATAGGGTGCCATCCGATCGCCTAGTAGTCCCCTGCCAAGTGTACTGCAGTGTTCAAGCGTACTGCACAGTGTTCAAGTGTACTGCACAGGGTGTTCAAGTGTACTGCACAGTGTTCAAGTGTACTGCACAGTGTTCAAGCGTACTGCACAGTGTTCAAGCGTACTGCACAGTGTTCAAGCGTACTGCACAGTGTTCAAGCGTACTGCACAGTGTTCAAGTGTACTGCACAGTGTTCAAGCGTACTGCACAGTGTTCAAGTGTACTGCACAGGGTGTTCAAGTGTACTGCACAGTGTTCAAGTGTACTGCACAGTGTTCAAGCGTACTGCACAGTGTTCAAGCGTACTGCAGTGTTCAAGCGTACTGCACAGTGTTCAAGCGTACTGCACAGTGTTCAAGTGTACTGCACAGTGTTCCTCCGTGTTGAGTAAGATTCCAAACTGTGTGTGTGGGGAAGGGGGGTGTTCAGTTCAGAGGGAACAGTGAAATGTGTAGGGAAGAACTGAACAGCGGTTGTTCACTTCGCCGGTTGACAAGCAAGATTTCCCATCAATCGTTGCGCTTCGCAATGAGCCCCCAAGTCAATCAGGTTCCCAGCTGGGTAGCATAGCTAGGTATAGGTATAGATAGGTATAGATATAGGTATAGGTATGGGTATAGGTATAGGTATAGATAGGTATAGGTAAAGGTAGGTATAGATATAGGTATAGGTACTGCATTTGTAATGCGCTCCCCATCCAGTTGTTACACTGGCCCGGAGCGCCATTCACACACCAATGGCGGCAGCTGCCATGCAAGGCGCTTGCCTGCTCATTGGGAGCAGTGTGGGGTTCAGTGTCTCGCCCAAGGACACTTCGACAGGTAGTCAGGAGGAGCCGGGATTCGAATCACCGACCCTACGATCACTGAACGACCCGCTCTGCCTCCGGAGCTATACCACCGCCCCAAAAAAGTTTGGTTGAAAAAGTTTGGTTTCTGTGATCATGTTTTTTTAACCAACTGTTAAAACAACAATATAGTAAGCTAGTTACTTTACGTAGCTAGCTAGAGATATTCGTCCCCAAAATCATTTTAGAACTTATTTCGTTAAAGATAAACACGCAGAGAGCAGAGAGGGTGCAGCAGAGTGCGTTCACAAGTGCGACGCTCAAAAGGCTTTTGGAAACATTGTAGCGAGGCCCGTCCTAGAACGCCAACACAAAACATTTACAATGTATCAAAGGAGTTTGTGGGAATGCTGCTGCTCTAGAAAATGCATCATTTTATTAACTGCACGTGGATAGAAAGGCAGCTAGCTATTTAGGACCTCTGCGCTGTTATAAAAGTGATGGAAGTGATGTGTGTTAGTGATGTGTGTTAGTGATGTGTGTTAGTGATGTGTGTTAGTGATGTGTGTTAGTGATGTGTGTTAGTGATGTGTGTTAGTGATGTGTGTTAGTGATGTGTGTTAGTGATGTGTGTTAGTGATGTGTGTTAGTGATGTGTGTTAGTGATGTGTGTTAGTGATGTGTGTTAGTGATGTGTGTTAGTGATGTGTGTTAGTGATGTGTGTTGGTGATGTGTGTTGGTGGTGTGTGTTGGTGGTGTGTGTTGGTGGTGTGTGTTGGTGGTGTGTGTTGGTGGTGTGTGTTGGTGGTGTGTGTTGGTGGTGTGTGTTGGTGGTGTGTGTTGGTGGTGTGTGTTGGTGGTGTGTGTTGGTGGTGTGTGTTGGTGGTGTGTGTTGGTGGTGTGTTGGTGGTGTGTTGGTGGTGTGTTGGTGGTGTGTTGGTGGTGTGTTGGTGGTGTGTGTTGGTGGTGTGTGTTGGTGGTGTGTGTTGGTGGTGTGTGTTAGTGATGTGTGTTAGTGATGTGTGTTAGTGGTGTGTGTTAGTGGTGTGTGTTAGTGGTGTGTGTTAGTGGTGTGTGTTAGTGGTGTGTGTTAGTGATGTGTGTTAGTGATGTGTGTTGGTGGTGTGTGTTAGTGGTGTGTGTTGGTGGTGTGTGTTGGTGGTGTGTGTTAGTGATGTGTGTTAGTGATGTGTGTTAGTGATGTGTGTTAGTGATGTGTGTTGGTGGTGTGTGTTAGTGATGTGTGTTAGTGATGTGTGTTAGTGATGTGTGTTAGTGATGTGTGTTAGTGATGTGTGTTGGTGGTGTGTGTTGGTGGTGTGTGTTGGTGGTGTGTGTTGGTGGTGTGTGTTGGTGGTGTGTGTTGGTGGTGTGTGTTAGTGATGTGTGTTAGTGATGTGTGTTGGTGGTGTGTGTTGGTGGTGTGTGTTGGTGGTGTGTGTTGGTGGTGTGTGTTGGTGGTGTGTGTTGGTGGTGTGTGTTAGTGATGTGTGTTGGTGGTGTGTGTTGGTGGTGTGTGTTGGTGGTGTGTGTTGGTGGTGTGTGTTGGTGGTGTGTGTTGGTGGTGTGTGTTGGTGGTGTGTGTTGGTGGTGTGTGTTGGTGGTGTGTGTTGGTGATGTGTGTTGGTGATGTGTGTTGGTGGTGTGTGTTGGTGGTGTGTGTTAGTGGTGTGTGTTAGTGATGTGTGTTGGTGGTGTGTGTTGGTGGTGTGTGTTGGTGATGTGTGTTGGTGGTGTGTGTTGGTGGTGTGTGTTGGTGGTGTGTGTTGGTGGTGTGTGTTGGTGGTGTGTGTTGGTGGTGTGTGTTGGTGATGTGTGTTAGTGATGTGTGTTAGTGATGTGTGTTAGTGATGTGTGTTAGTGATGTGTGTTAGTGATGTGTGTTGGTGGTGTGTGTTGGTGGTGTGTGTTGGTGGTGTGTGTTGGTGGTGTGTGTTGGTGGTGTGTGTTGGTGGTGTGTGTTGGTGATGTGTGTTAGTGATGTGTGTTAGTGATGTGTGTTAGTGATGTGTGTTAGTGATGTGTGTTAGTGATGTGTGTTGGTGATGTGTGTTAGTGATGTGTGTTAGTGATGTGTGTTAGTGATGTGTGTTAGTGATGTGTGTTAGTGATGTGTGTTGGTGGTGTGTGTTGGTGGTGTGTGTTGGTGGTGTGTGTTGGTGGTGTGTGTTGGTGGTGTGTGTTGGTGGTGTGTGTTGGTGGTGTGTGTTGGTGGTGTGTGTTGGTGGTGTGTGTTGGTGATGTGTGTTGGTGGTGTGTGTTAGTGATGTGTGTTAGTGATGTGTGTTAGTGATGTGTGTTGGTGGTGTGTGTTAGTGATGTGTGTTAGTGATGTGTGTTAGTGATGTGTGTTAGTGATGTGTGTTGGTGGTGTGTGTTGGTGGTGTGTGTTGGTGGTGTGTGTTGGTGGTGTGTGTTGGTGGTGTGTGTTGGTGGTGTGTGTTGGTGGTGTGTGTTGGTGGTGTGTGTTGGTGGTGTGTGTTAGTGATGTGTGTTGGTGGTGTTGCAGAGCAGACATTCCCTGAACAGGTAGTAGAATAGAATAGAAAGTTTATTCTCCATGTGGAACAGGTACAGGTACACTGGAATTCTTTTAATCGCTTGTCCTTAAAGTATCTTATCAGTGCTGATCAGTTCTAGGTACTCACCTGGACATTTAAAGGTTCCCAAACTGACTATTTACTATCTGTCATCTAGCAGTCTATCAGTATCATCCTCATATACTTATCCCATCCAATCATGGATGACTGTCTGTGTCCATGATGTAGGCAGTGCAAACGTTTTAAGTTAAAATTGAGTCTCTCTCTCCTCTTCCATGATTTCTCTCTCTCTCTCTCTCTCTCTCTCTCTCTCTCTCTCTCTCTCCCTCTCTCCCTCCCCTCGCATTTCTCACTTCTCACCGTGGCTGACGATGGTTTTGAGTGTGTGCTAAATGCTGTAGTTCGTGTTACTACAGAACTGTTGAAGCCTCTGACATCCCCCTGCTACTGTGTGTGTGTGAGCGAGAGACCATGACTGTAAAGAGAGTGTGTGTGTGTGTGTGTGAGAGAGAGAGACCATGACTGTAGAGTGTTAACCCCAGCTCACCTCTCCCAGACTCCAAGGCCGTCGTGGGAAGCAACTCCGCCGCCGAGGCCGGCAGGATCCTGGCTGAGAACCGCCGGCTGGCTCGCGAGCAGAAGGAGAGGGAGGAGCTGCTCCGAATACAGAGGGAGGAGGAGGAGAGGTGAGAGAGGGAGGAGGAGGAGGAGGAGAGGTGAGAGAGGGAGGAGGAGGAGAGATGAGAGAGGGAGGAGGAGGAGGAGAGCTGTACAGAGGGAGGAGGAGGAGAGATGAGAGAGGGAGGAGGAAGAGAGGTGAGAGAGGGAGGAGGAGGAGGAGAGGTGAGAGAGGGAGGAGGAAGAGAGGTGAGAGAGGGAGGAGGAGAGAGGAAGGAGGAGGAGATGTAATAGAGGAAGAGGGAGAGAGAGAGGAGGAGAGATGAGAAAGGGAGGAGAGGGGAGAGAGGGAGGAGGAGAGAGGGAGGTGAGAGGGGGAGGAGGAGTAGAGGTGTGAGAGGGAGCGAGGGAGGAGGAGAGAGGGAGGAGAGGTGAGAGAGGGAGGAGGAGAGGTGTGAGAGAGGGAGGAGGAGTAGAGGTGTGAGAGGTAGGGAGGAGGAGTAGAGGTGTAAGAGAGAGGAGGAGAGGTGAGAGAGAGGGAGGAGGAGGGGAGGAGAGGGAGGGGGAGGGACTTCTACAGTATATGGGCCTCCCTCCATTATTGTTTTTAGCTCATGAAGTCAGTGCAGATCAAGAGGAGGACTGAGGAGGCCGTTCTGAACCACTGAGTCATCCCTGTCCTGGGTCTGTGCCTGAGTCATCCCTGTCCTGGGTCTGTCCCTGACTCATCCCTGTCCTGGGTCTATGAACCACTGAGTCATCCCTGTCCTGGGTCTGTGCCTGAGTCATCCCTGTCCTGGGTCTATGAACCACTGACTCATCCCTGTCCTGGGTCTATGTCTGACTCATCCCTGTCCTGGGTCTGTGCCTGAGTCATCCCTGTCCTGGGTCTATGAACCACTGAGTCATCCCTGTCCTGGGTCTATGCCTGAGTCATCCTGTCCTGGGTCTATGCCTGACTCATCCCTGTCCTGGGTCTGTGCCTGAGTCATCCCTGTCCTGGGTCTGTGCCTTAACATAGGAATTAATGAGACAATGTCAATTAAAAACCTAGCGTTACATTACATTGACATTACAGGCATTTAGCAGACGTTTTTATCCAAAGCGACTTACAATTATTGCATTTAACGTAGGTAGTCAGTGTGCTACTACTCACCAGAACTCACAAGTGCATCTCCTTTCTAAACAAG